>NW_018403537.1:1247734-1504690 GCF_002113885.1 Mizuhopecten yessoensis | reverse complement strand
CCAAAAGGCTCAGGATGTTGATATTTAGTTAGTAGCATATGCTGGGATCAAGGACTACTATGTTTGTTAAAGTGAATGACTTTGACTTATATTCAAGGTCACAGGGGTCAAATTTGTTTAAAATCTTTAAACAACCTCTTATGAATAACCATGGGTCCCAGGATGTTTATACTTTGCAAGTTGCATCCCGAGATGAAAGGCTATACAATGTGTTCAACATAATGACTTTGTTCGACTTTCAATCACAGTGGTGAAATGTTTTAAAAAAAATTAACAGGGTCTTTTAAATGAATTTTAATCATAAATACTGATATTTTGCCTGTAGCTTTATTTTAGATCACTTTTAAGGTTACAAGTGTGAGTTTTATACCAGGTGAGCGATGCAGGCCCATTGGGCCTCTTGTTAATCTTAAGCTTTGTGGCAATAAATCCTAATCTCCATGAAATGTATATCCATTAATACTGACCTGGTTAAAAATGTATCTCCATTAATACTAGCCTGGTTAAAACTGATAGACGTTTGGTCTACCAACGTCTCTTATATTCATACATGGAATCATAAGTTACACAGGACAGTCTTTATTTTCTTGTCTTTGTCTTCAGCAACCTGTTTTAGTGGTTTTTTAGGGAATTTCTCCCCAAATTGATCAAGTGCCTCACTCCACCCCTACTTCAAATTTTTAACCTTTCAGAAATTTCAAAACCTGGATCCCCGCTAATCCTTTCTTTCAGTATTTATCTGTCACTGATGAAATCAGTGTACATGTTCATTGCACAGAAAAAAACCCCATATCCTATATATTTCACTTTTAAAAAATCAGCTGTGTGTGGGAGGCTTTTTAATTCTTAACCCTGGATGTTCAAGTTGAAAACCCTTCAACTTACCTGAGAAGAGGAGACATAATCACACTTGTAGATAAATGAATGCAATTCTGCTGTGCAGCTCATGTTCGGTGATAGCATTGAGGTCCTGACCTTTGAGCCGTATCCCACACACATTCTGACAACTCCAAGATCCACAGGAATTGTAAGGGGGTAGAATGTTAACGATGAAAGTCTTTGAATAAAGTTAAAAGCACATTGAGGTTTTACTGACAGATAGGAATGTGTATTACTTCAAAAATGTGCAGCTCCTCAAGAAAAGGTTGCAGCCATTTTGACCTTAGTGATATGTGAAGAAAAAAAATGCAGATTTTTTATCTCGTATATAAATACAGTGTCTTAATATTCGACAAATGCTTGGTATCATAGGAGTGATTTAGTAATGATTAAAGCTCCTGAATTTTAAGTCAATAAAGTTCAGTTATGAATTAAATGAAAAGTAAAATTAAAATAAGTCTGTATCAAATATAAATAATACCATATGTAACTTTCAGGATTCGATTTTAATATATTTATTTAATATATAGTAAAAAAATCATTTTACAATAAATATATCCAATTATGTTGATGTATCAACTTTGTTTTAATTTGAAATATTGTGTCAAATTTATTCAATTATAACTGAATATCAAAATATTAAATTGAAATTGATTTAATATTTTTCCATTTCTAGACTGGTCATTTGTATGTCCTTAAGATAGGTAATTTCAATTTTGAGTTTTGAGTTTCAGATATGATGTCATTTGATTAAGGAATGAACTTTCAAGTTCATTTTAAATGCTTAATGTAAAATTTGAAATAATTGAGATGGTCAGAATGAAGAGTTTGTTTGAAAAAGGGCCCATTAAACCATTGCTGTTGTAAAACAAATTGATATATGTAAATTCTAACTAAATTGATATATGTAAATTCTAACTAAATTGATATATGTAAATTCTAATTGTCATTCTTTTATTTTTAAACTTTATTAGACAGGAAGTTGAAAAAAACCCTAAGAGCAATAAATTGATTTATTGAGCAGAAGCTATACAATCAAGACCTGACAAGCTATTTTTTTTTTTACATTGAGATTAGATGCACGAACATCATCTGTAACCAGTATAAAGGAAACAGTAGAGTTTCTCAAGGGAGAGGTTGTTCTGCTGCAGTGAACACCCCCTTACGCTCATGGGTGCATAGTCCTTGCCCATCCTGAATATTTGTACATGCTTAAACAATTCAAGGGCATCGCCAGGAAATGCAAGAACATGTCATTCACAGTCGACCTCTTGTTGGGTGGTATATATGACATTGACAGAGAAACTGGTATTGATCTCTATTACACAGTATTAGCTGTAATTTAAGTGTCCATCTCCTTATTATAAGCACCGTTTTATTTTTCCAATATATACAGTATAACCCCAAACATAATTTTAAGGTTATTCCTTAAATATGTCATTGAATTACTTACAGTCAATACCTGGTCATTCCTGTATGCTAACAAGATTTTCCAGGACTTTATATCAATGAGTTACCATCAACAGCTGGTCACTTTCTGTATGCTAACAAGAATTTTCAGGACGTTAAATCAATGAATTACTGTCAAAAGCCTGTCACTTCCTTTATACTAACCAGACTTTCCAGGACTTTATATAAATGTATTACTGCCAAAAGCCTGTCACTTCCTGTATGCTAACTAGCCTTTCAAGGACTTTATATCAATGAGTTACTGTCTAAAGTCTATCACTTCCTTTATACTAACCAGACTTTCCAGGAATTTATATAAATGAATTACTGCCAAAAGCCTGTCATTTCCCGTATGCTAACTAGACTTTTCAGGACTTGAAAACAAGGAATTACTGCCAAAAGCCTGTCATTTTCTGTATGCTAACTAGACTTTTCAGGACTTGAAAACAAGGAATTACTGTCAAAAGTATCTCACTTACGGTTTACTTACCAGACTATTTAGACTTCAAATCAATGAATTACTGTCAAGAGGCCTGTCACTTCCTGTTTACATTGTACTAACTAGACTTTTCAGGACTTTGTATCGATGAATTAGTCTGTCAAAAGTATCTCACTTCCTGTATTCTAACCACACCTTTCAGGAATACTTAAAATATTTATGTATTTGTGAATTCCTGTATATAGAACGGGTTGTCCTGCTGTTATTTTAGTGGATGTCGAGATCATTGTTTGACATGCCGTCAACACACAAATACATAAGTCTATATATAATGAATTCCAAATTCTCCACTCGTAAATTATATTATGCTCTGCAATCATTAAATAATTTACATGTTAAAAAAAAAAAAATTAAATTTTCAAAAATTTGAATGATATGGAAAATATACAATAGCAGATCCTTGTGCTCGGTTGTATCATGACTTAAAATACAGTATCTAAAATGTATTGCCTTAAAACTCAAGAATTTCTAATTGAAGATAACCATCGATGTCAATATGCATTCAGTATAACTACCAAATTTACAACTTCATTACAAGGAAACAAAACAAAGATGTTATACTATTGTATTCTTAAAATTGGGAATTGAAATTGAATGAACCTTTAGGTAAAGATTTATGTGGCTGTTTATATAATCTTTAATTAATATGAAAATATGATTTATAATTTTTTGTGAAAAAAAAAGAAAAGAAAAAAATCTAAAAACGTAATTTATTTGAAGTATGTGATTTTCAGGATACATAAGATATACATGTATCTCCTTTGAAAAAAAATGGCTTCGGCTTGTATCTTCTGTATCTCTATGGCTGTGGGTGATGTACTTGTGGAATGAGTGTTTTTAATAAGAATTTTATATCTTTATTAAAAGCCTTACAGCTCCCTGATAAAGTCTCCCGTTTCACACATGAAAGTAATAAGATATAGAATTTAGGGTAGACATTTTAGATCATGAAAATTTCCAGGCATTTAATTTGATTACACTCTGACAGGTCTGCTAATAAATTGGAAATTAAACCGTCAGGTTTTGATAAAGTATGTTTATAATCGCAGCATTCTTGAAGAAAAGGTACGGAAACGTCAGGCCGGAAGTAAAAGTTTCTAAAATTTAAATATAGTCTGTTTTTATCTGATGATGAGAAATATTTCAAAGTCACTTTTTGAGGTATGCGACCTTTCTGTTCCTAATATAAAATTGATAAAATGTTTCAATTCTTGTAGAAATTCCAAATATCATGAAATGTAACCTCTTCATTAGCTCACAGTGATCTTAAAGACTTATTTTTTTGGGGGATATAATATTTTCACATAAGTTTCTGTAGTGATAATTATGTCTCCCCTTCGAATGAAGGGAGACATATTGTATTAGTACTTCAGGTTCTTCTTCTTCTTCTGGTTCTTCTAATCTGACTTGTCCGGGCCATAACTTTTAAACCGTTAAAGATATCTTGATGAAACATTAGGTATGCATGCATCACCCACAGGAGGTGTGCAGTGCACTGGAATCAGGTCACTGTGACCTTCACCTCAAGGTCAAAGGTCAAATAAGTGCACATTTTCAGTAAATTCTTGTTCGGCCCGTAAATTTCAAACAGTTAAAGATATCTTAATCAAACTTGAAGTATACCTGCATCACCCACAGAAGGTGTGCAGTGCACTGGAACTAGGTCTCGTGCCCCACTATATACAGAGTTATGGCCCTCTGTTTAATTTTAATACCGAAGTTTGTCCAGAGCATAAGTTCTATGTTATTTCACCTACGTTGACCATACTTACCATATTGATGTATCTTGGGAAGGTGAAATTTCTCACACTAAAATCAGATTTTATGCCCCACTATATACAGGGTTATGGCCCTTTGTTTGTTTTTAATACCAAAGTTTGTCCATGGCATAACTTCTAAACCATTAAAGATATCTTAATCAAACTTGAAGTATACCTGCATCACTCACAGAAGGAACTAGGTCTCGTGCGTCACTATATACAGGGTTATGGCCCTTTGTTTATTTTTGATACCGAAGTTTGTCCACAGCATAACTTCCATGTTATTAGGGCCCCGCATCAAAGATGCGGGTGCCCTATACTAGTTCATCCGTCCGTCACAATCAAACAAGGTATCAACTGACCAAAGGTCAAGGTAACTGGGTCAAAGGTCAAGGTCAAATTTTGTATCTTTTTCCCTGATGAACATTTTGTTATGACATTATGAAGCAAAGTTGGTTGGAATTTAACAAAGAGTCAAATGACTTAAGGTCAAGGTCACTGGGTCAAAGGTTAAGGTCAAATTCAGTATCTTTTCACTGGGGAACATTTTGTTATGACACTTTGAAGCAAAGTTGGTCAGAATTAAACAAGGAGTCAGTTGACCAAAGGTCAAGGTCACTGGGTCAAAGGTGAAGGTTACATTTTGTATCTTTTTACTGGTGGACATTTCTTTTTGACTCTTTGAAGCAATGTTGGTTAGAATTAAAGAAAGAGTCAATTGACCTAAGGTTAAGGTCACTTGGTCAAAGGTCAAGGTCAAATTTTGCATCTTTTCCCTGATGAACATTTTGTTATGACACTTTGAAGCAATGTTGGTCAGAATTAAACAAGGAGTCATTTGACCAAAGGCCAAGGTCACTTGGTCAAAGATCGAGGTCAAATTTTGTATCTTTTCACTGATGAACATTTTGTTATGACATTATGAGGCAAAGTTGGTTGGATTTTAACAAGGAGTCAACTGACTTAAGGTCAAGGTCAATGGGTCAATTTCAAGGTCAGATATTGTATCTTTTTACTGATGAACATTTTTTGTATGTTATTATGAAGCAAAGTTGTTCAGAACTTAACACAGAGTCAACTAACCAAAGGTCAAGGTTACGGGTTCCAAAGGTTCAAGGTCAAGGTCTAGTTTTGTATTTCTCACTGATGAACATTTTGTTATGATATTATGGAGCAAAATTGGTCGGAATTGAAGAATGAGTGGTCAGAGTCACTGGGTTAAAGGTCAAGGTCATTTAGGTCCAAAGGTCAAAGATAAAGTGGATCATTTACTTTGACCCTGGCTCTTGATGGGGGAAGTATTTAAGGTGAAATAAAACAAATCAAAGATAACAAATGAGTATTGCACCTGTATTTACATTTCTGTTAGCTCAGCAAATATGGAAGTGGAAGGAAACAAGACTCACATCATAGAACATGTAAAATGTATATTTTTCTTCCTTGCGATTTTTTTTGAAGTCCAAATGTCAAATGTCACGTTCAGCTATATGGGCAGATTTCTTCTTGATGATTATGTGGGATATATTGCCACAAGACGGGGCCCTTACTGACCTGTCAGTGTTCTAGTTTCACCTACATTGACCAAACTTGCTAAAGTTTTAATGTATCTTGGGTAAGTAGGAGTGTTAAATTCTTAATTCGGGTCTCGTTCCCCACTATATAAAGCGATATGGCCCTTTGTTAATTTTTTTATACCAGAGTTTTTTTATTGGCTAATAAGGGGAGACATATGTTTTTCTTCACAAAAACAAAATTCTAGTTTTTGTTAAATTTGTCAATAAATACTTGTTGGTTAAAAAATGGAAGGATTTTTTAAAATAAATTTTACATGATTTCTAATGTTTTTGGTAAAAAAACCTTTTTATTTACATAAATATTTCAATCATGTCTTTTGATATTTGATTGAGTATGAAAAGTAATGCCATGATTATTTTCCCCAAATGGCTCTGTGTGATACTTAAAGGTTACCAGCTAGTTGAATTATATTATTGAACCACATTAAATAATCTTTACAATTGAGGTAAATGTAGGCTGATTGAACTAGAGGGATATCATAGAGTATAGATATATATTACCTTATGAAGAAATATGTGTGATTGTGTTAGAGTTAAGGGTGTATGCTACCTTACATGTGATTTGTGTTAGAGTTAAGGGTGCATGTTACCTTACAAGTAATTTGTGTTAGAGTTAAGGGTGCATGCTACCTTACATGTGATTTGTGTTAGAGTTAAGGGTGCATGCTACCTTACATGTGATTTGTGTTATAGTTAAGGGTGTATGCTATCTTACATGTGATTTGTGTTATAGTTAAGGGTGTATGCTACCTAACATGTGATTTGTGTTAGAGTTAAGGGTGTATGCTACCTTACATGTGATTTGTGTTAGGGTTAAGGGTGTATGCTACCTCTCATGTGATTTCTGTTAGAGTTAAGGGTGTATGCTACCTAACATGTGATTTCTGTGAGAGGTTTTGAGGTCTGCTACCTTACACAAAATATCAGTTATTTATGTAGGAGTTGAGGGTAAATGCTACCTTGCATGTGATTTGTGGTAGAGTTATGGATGTATGCTACCTAACATGTGATTTGTGTTAGAGTTAAGGGTGTATGCTACCTAACATGTGATTTCTGTGAGAGGTTTTGAGGTCTGCTACCTTACACAAAATATCAGTGATTTATGTAGAAGTTGAGGGTATATGCTTAACCTTTCATATACATTTCTGATCGGGTTATAAAGGTTCAGACAAAATTAATGCAACATTTTACAATGTACCTTTGGTTTGTGTTACAGCTATCTTCAATTATTGTTTTCTAATTTATTCTACCAAAATGAAGCTTATATGCAATAGATAATTTTCAAACGTGTCATCAAATTAACAACTGTCCATTAATAAGCAGTGGAATTTTTGTGTCGCAGGAAATTGAGCTTATCTCTTTAAGTAGAAGAATTGTGAGTTTGTTGCCTTTTTTTATGGAGTTGCAGCAATCAAAGATTTGGGATAGAAGGTGTGTAATTTGTTTGAGACGTGTCCCGTTAAAACGTTATGTATGGGCTATATCAAAATCATTGGCCCAAATGGTTGAAAACATTTTAACAGATACACATCTTTTGACAGTTAAAGTTTACAGTTCAATAATTACTGAAATTGAATAGGGATCTGCAACATTTAAAGTGTAAGGACTGATGGTGAAATTGAAACCAATGCCTGTCTATCAAATGCCATGTTTTTTCTTCACCGTGATATGCGGTAGGTCACAGCATTTTGTTTTAAAACCAGGACACGCTTAGCTTTTTTGACACGCTAAACACGAGTTGAGTTGACTTGATATTGTTCTGAATAAACTTTCTGAAATGAAATTAAAACTTTGAATGATGAAACGCCGAGGTCCGGTTTCCATTGTATGTTACACACCGTGGTTAGTGAACTGTGATGTATCGGAAGTCATGGGTGTGTGTTTGTTGACTGTTGATTTCTGCTAAATAGATTTGTTGAAAGTTGAAATACATATTATGTGACATATTGTTTTTTTTAACATTTAAAAGTCATGCCTTTTAGTATTAAATTCCAAATCAACAGGTCTACCAAGCACTGAAAAAACAAACAATTTTTTTAGGTGGAGTTTGCATGCAGAATGATAATGAATTATATATCTTGTGATATTACGATTTGTAAGCTTAATATAAGATCACATTAAATTTTCAATTCAATTTTTTTTGAAAGATAATTGAACTATTTAACTGTTCTTGAAGTGTTTTGTTTCCCCTGAACTTAATGGAGACCAATTAGATTCCCACAACTATTTTTTTAGGTTCAATTTTGCAAATAGAGAGGAAATATTTTGGAAAAAATAATGTATCAAAATTCCATTTTAAGTTTTATTAAGCTGACAATGTATCAAAAAAGCTTATACACTGTACTTTAAGAGTGCTGTGTAAACCACCTGTTACTACACAAAATATTAAAATCCTAATAACTCATTTGAATGATGAAAAATTGATATGGTTGTCTTTCGATTAGTGATACTGGTAGCTTTTACGTGGAGTTAAACAGTCTGAAACGGAATACACGGTATGTTACAGGGGGGGAAAAAATACAAATTCTTCATCATAAAAGTGCAGATACCAAAATCCTGAAATGTAGTAGTGGTTATTGCCTGTTAAATGTTTTACTTTTAGAGTATGATGAGACCAGTGTCATTCATATAATGTACCTCCTGCATAAAAAGTATCTGGGGTTTTTTTTTGGGGGGGGGGGGGGGGGTAACTTTTTATGCATGACACCGAGTTAAATAAGCTGCTGATCGAGTGCCTTTGGAATGGTATTTCAATGAAAAAGCTTCGGATCTATACGCTATCACAAGGAGTCAAATACACAAACACACTACCACACTCACACACATGCATTACTAACGTAGAGGCACATGGATTTTGCATCAATTCTTGGTTATTTGATAAAAACAGATCTTGAATTTGTTTCGGAATGAAATAGAAATTAGTTTGAATTCCGTTATTTGTATTAAGGACCAACAGGAAAACTGCATGAATTCAAACATTTAAATTGTGTGGTGGGGAGTGAGGTAGAAATTACTCACAGGCTCTGATTTTATGAGACTGAATCTGAACGGTTGTTTGTAACACTGGCGTCCTTAATGATTCGTAGGAATGTGAAGGATTCTGCTACAATTCTGAGTTAATTTCTTGCATTTTGTTGCATTTTAATGACACCTGTGTGATCAGCAGTTAATTCAGCCAGAGAGATTAATTATCGGTTGTTTCTGGTCGAACAAATTTAACTGCCACCCAAAAAGATAGGTTTGGGGCTATCGTTGAATGGCTGGCACCAAACAGCAGACAAACAAATTGAATACACATTATGAGGAAAGTTGTGCTTGTACTAGCAAATCACTTTCAATTAGTGTCGAATTACATTTCAAGCGCTGACAGTATGAACAACTTGGCACTAATATCAGCCTTATCACTTTGTCCATCTTTCTACCCAGATTCGATGCAGCACTATCCGTCGATCTCCAGTTATCTGAAGACTAATTGCAGTCTTAATAGAAATTTTCTCACACCCTGGATATTTTAAAGTATTTGAAAAAAAAAAAAATTAAAATTAATTTTGGGTTCGTCTGTATCGAATTCAATCAAATATGTGCCTTTTTTATTTGCTTTTATTACTGGTTAATTACTTTTCATTTCTGGCCCACATGCATATTTTTTTTCTAACTTCAAGCTTTGACATTTAAAAAGAAATTAAAAAGAAAAGATAAAAAATGTTAATGACCTCAGGGGAATTTTTGGAAAAATTTAAATAACTTTCCCCAGGGGTATATAATTAATCATCACCTATATCATTTCAAAGGGATTTCTTGATGATTGAGATTTTTTCTTTCAGCATTCCAAGGTTGTTCAGAGATGACTAATATTGCATATATTTCTTGGTCTTAATCACATCACCCAATTTTTCATGTTCGATATCTGATCATGGATATGCAAAATTCGGACCTGTCAACGGATTGCCTATCCAAACACCTGTCTTATTTAATTTTCTGATTTCCTTTGAAATTGGTTGACCCTAAATATTTAACATGATCTAACACTGCCATGTTTTCTTTTATCAGTCTACATTTTTTATCCATCCAATTTTTGTGAAGAAAAATGAATTATAAACTGAATTGGACGGTCTTCAACCATTTTCATTTTTTCCAAAATGCAAGATTCGCTTTGTGTATTGTTGGACCGAAGTAGTCGTCATCTGTTTTTCAAGTAACACTATCTAAACTCTGTGTGACAGCTAGGAACACAGAGACTTTTTTTTGTTCTATAGACTACAATATCGCAAGCCATTTAATGTACCATGAAGGTTCAGAACAGGAAATAACAGAGCCACCTGCAAAATATTATAGAAAGTCTCAAGTAAATCATCCCCTTCATGTGCAATTTAAAGCAAAAATGAATGAAAATGGGAAAATGATGCATCACTCTGAATGCATTGATTGGTTAAGTTTGGTTAAATGTATATAAAAACATATTTGTATTGAACCCTAAATCATACTGATTGTTAACTAATTATGTTATGCAAAGTTATGTTATCATTGACAGAATATGTTTTCCATTAGTCCTTTTAACTTCACATACCTTATTTTGTTTATCGCTGAAAATGATAATAGAATAAAAAACACGAACAAACTTATCCCCCCTCCCTACCATTTTATTTGGGTGGGGAAGGAGGGAGGAGGGGAAAAAAAACACATTTTCATGCCTTCATCATTTCAAGTGGAGGGGCACAGACTGTTAATCATGTGAGTCATATCCTGTCCTGTCCCAGTTTATTGTTACTACACTACCAATTTCATTTCTTTACACAGATTTTCGTCAAAAATATGCAAAGGACAGGTATAAGAAAACCTTTTAAGAGTTTGTTTTTAGGGGCCAAAGGTTAATATAAAGGTCACTGTTGCTATTTATAGGGCAACCACAGGGTCAGGGGGGGCTTTTCTTTTTTACAGACCTTTTTCTAGTTCTAAAAAAATTGATTCGACACTACATTTGTTAAGCTTTGCATTGAAGGTCATTTTACTTTGTTTTCAGAAAATATGTTTTACTCAATTTCAAAATTTATTTTAGTATGATTTAAAAAAAAATGGGAAAGAATATCATGGATACATTGTATGAGGTCATAGTTTTATTTCCAAGTTATCTCCCTTGTGAAGTGGTTTGAACCCACTTAACCTGAAGCACCCTTTGTTTGCACAAGCTCCTCTTGTCACCCCCGCTAAGGAGAAGTTTCAGGGCTCAAAATACTTCAAAGGGATTTTATGTCCTTACTCGTAAACCAAAAAGTCGTGAAACTCTTCAAGTATGTTTGTTTTTGTTTTTAAATGTTTAAAACACTTCACAATTTTATAAGGTCCTTCTGAAAGATTTCATCGAAGATAAATTCATATGGTATGCAGATAGCAAGATGATGCTTCATAAATGTATTTGGCGGATATACTTTAGAATTCATTTTTTAAATACAATGTAGTTCATTTAACTTCTTATTTTTACTCATTCACACCTGAAATTTCATAATGAACTATTCCAACCTTTGAATTGGAAGAGTTCAAATGTGTGTTCAGGGGTGAATGAGTTAAATAAATAGTAATACAGGATTGTATACACATATGTTTAATTGGCAAAGATTTTCAACCCTACTTTTGTCATAAAAATTTCAAAACAACTTCCATTCTTGAACCAATTTTAATTCAAGATATGATCACCTTCCTGTTCAACTTACCTTCTATTTCTTTTTTAATTTTTCACAGGAATATGATAATAGTTTAAATATTCAACTTTTAGTGCCTGTATTATTTTTATTCATTATCTGAATATTCAAATTGATTTTAATTTTGAACAAATTAGTGAATGATTAGATTCAAATATGATTTAAAAAAATAGGTAATATTGGCTGGTGTAATACTGCGGTATATTAATTGTCACTTTTGTAATAGTGACCAATTTGATTTTCAATAAAATATGTCAAATGTTTTCATTTTAATGTTAATGAAAATGTACATACATAGATAATAACTATGTATTTGAATCAGATTCCTTTTTTTCCTACAGTATTTTCTTCGTAAATATTTGTTTACAAGATATATAATAACAAGGACAACATCCATTAAAAAATTCTATTGGAAAAAAAAAGAGGAGAAAACTCTGGTTAGACTCTAACATAGGAGTCAACCTCTAAAACCTCCTAATAGGGAGATCTCCCTCCTTCCACATTTCCAATGAGGAGAAAATGTGTGAAACACGACTGAATCTGCTTTGCTCAATAATAACTCCAAAAAGCATTCATTTGACTCGGACACACCTGTTATGATCATTATACACACCCTACAGTAACTAGGAGATCATTTGAATCAGACACACCTGTTATGATCATTATACACACATCATGCAGTAACTAGGAGATCATTTGATTCAGACACACCTGTTATGATCATTATACACACCCTACAGTAACTAGGAGATCATTTGATTCAGACACACCTGTTATGATCATTATACACACCCTACAGTAACTAGGAGATCATTTGATTCAGACACACCTGTTATGATCATTATACACACCCTACAGTAACTAGGAGATCATTTGATTCAGACACACCTGTTATGATCATTATACACACCCTACAGTAACTAGGAGATCATTTGATTCAGACACACCTGTTATGATCATTATACACACCCTACAGTAACTAGGAGATCATTTGATTCAGACACACCTGTTATGATCATTATACACACCCTACAGTAACTAGGAGATCATTTGATTCAGACACACCTGTTATGATCATTATACACACCCTACAGTAACTAGGAGATCATTTGATTCAGACACACCTGTTATGATCATTATACACACCCTACAGTAACTAGGAGATCATTTGATTCAGACACACCTGTTATGATCATTATACACACCCTACAGTAACTAGGAGATCATTTGATTCAGACACACCTGTTATGATCATTATACACACCCTACAGTAACTAGGAGATCATTTGATTCAGACACACCTGTTATGATCATTATACACACCCTACAGTAACTAGGAGATCATTTGATTCAGACACACCTGTTATGATCATTATACACACCCTACAGTAACTAGGAGATCATTTGATTCAGACACACCTGTTATGATCATTATACACACCCTACAGTAACTAGGAGATCATTTGATTCAGACACACCTGTTATGATCATTATACACACCCTACAGTAACTAGGAGATCATTTGATTCAGACACACCTGTTATGATCATTATACACACCCTACAGTAACTAGGAGATCATTTGATTCAGACACACCTGTTATGGTCATTATACACATCATGCAGTAATTTGATCATTTGACCACAGGATGTAGATTTTGAGTTTGTGTGAGTTTGGACTTAACTCGTTTGCCCCTGAAGACGACATTTGATCTCTTCCAATTCAAAGGTTGGAAAAGTTCATTAAGAAATTTCAAGGGTGAGAGAGATTGGTAAATTTTGATCAAAATGAGGGAATCTCTCTCCTAATGAGGGATGGTTGACAGCTTTGTTCTACGATACACTGTTATGACTCATGGATTAGTCTCCGTAAGAGGCGACTAAATTTGGGACCTTATCTCTTCTCTCCTTTCTAAATAACTTTCTTCTTCCTAATGTCTCCCTTGACAATGCCTCACTTTTGGCCATTTGTTGAGCGTTCGCCCCTGTGAGGAAGGCTTTGGGTTCTGTCCCCTGGCCGAGACATACCAAAGTCTTTAAAAATGGTAGTTTCTACTCCTGCTTAACGCTCAGCAAATTAGGAGTGGGACGACTGGTTCGCCCGTTGTCAGTATAATGTGACCGGGTGGGGCGTCCTGCTGGGTGTCTTCGGCAGTATGTTTCAGTGAGGTAGCACTATAAAGTCGGCATCAGTTCCGCGCTATCACAAGGAGATAAACACGAACATATCGCAGCCTCCCAAAATACACACACATACACTACGCGCATGCATCTTGCACACAGGGGAGGCCGTCCTTAAATGACCTTGGCTGTTAATAGGACGTTAAACAGAATCAAACAAACAAACAAACAAACCCTTCTATATTAAAGACGTAGTAACGTACAAAATAGCTGGCGGTACAACTTTCTCTACGTGTGCAGTATCGTATCGTATCGCTATCGCACAAACCATGTCTTAATAGGTCTACAACAATGAGTGAATTTCTTTCACTGTAAATTTTCATCCATATTTATTCCAGATATTTAACTCTTTTCATAAAAGATTAGCAGTAGCATCGAAACAGGTACACCACTGTGTCCGATATCACAAGGGACAAGTTACAAATCTCTGTTGTTGACGATGGATTTACAACTATTCAGCTTTATAGCCTAGCCGATGTATCGCCTGAAGTCGGAGTGGACAATTCTTTGTAGATGCTATGTTTGTCAAGATAAACATTAAATGTTCAAATGAACATATTCAACTGTAGCTTCACTATGACAAGTAATAATACCATTGATCCGACGAAGATCCATAACTAGTTTCTTACACATGATTTCAACACAAGGTCGAATAAGTCAAAATCGGGTCAAGTTGAATTAATGGTATCATACAGAGCTGGTCAGGGTAGATATAAGTAACATAAATGGTGACAGTAAATATACACTTAATTCATAAAGGTGTGATTTATTGTCCTGGGTTATTGTTAGTGATATTAAGAGATATAGCATCAGATGTTCCACTCTTTGTGGAGCTTAATACATATACTTTATACAGATGCGACAATAAATGGAACAGCAAGGAGCTTAAATAAAGCAGGTTTATAAAGAAAATATCAAACTTTTATCTTATAATCTTGTAATCTCCCTGTGATTTCTGAAGAAAAATGTACTAATCAATATTTCTATTATCTCCTGTAGAAAGGCTACTCATCAATGTTTTTATTCTTTCCTGCACAATCCCACCCTTCGATTCCACAAACAGGATATCTCATCAGTTTAGAATTTTCTATTCTCTCCTGCACACTCCTACCCTGTGATTCTGTAGACAAGATTTCTCATCAGTTTAACATTTCTCTTCTGTTCTGCACTCTCCCCTCCTGTGATACAAGGGACACCAGGTCCTTAGGAACATCAGAAGGGTTAGCTATATCAACCATTTTTTTATCCTACCATAAAACATATGCCCACAGAAACACTGATATAAAATTAAACTCAGATTCTACCTCAACATGAGGATACATTTTCTAAATTGGACAACTTCTTTATCAGATGGCTGTCATCACTAAAGGGAGGTAACTCCCTGATTAAACAATGTACAGTCCATCAGGTTGGACTTAAGAGACAGATTCAGCTGTCCAATTGATAATTCTACAGATAAACCTAATTAAAGATATTGTAAGATCATTCTTGCTTCTTTCTGTATCACGGTTTTATTGACTGTAACATTCTTGATCCAGGTTTTGATAGCCGTTCAAACCTTTTTTTGAAGATAATTGACTATAGGACGGGATTAGATCACTTATCCTGTTCTGTTAAGTCTGACAGGATTATTGTTGCCCCAACTATATTCCTACCTATCAGTCTTTGTTTGTTTCTATTTTGTTTCTGTATGGTTTTAATTTTGTGGGTCATCTTAAAGTGAGTAAAATCATTATTTTTTGGAAAAAATCAAAACTTGTCCTGCAATGCATCTGCTGGACCAGCATTCTGACCCTGGATGTAGAATCGCTATTATCTGACACTATAACCAACTGACCTATACATAACCTGGTCAACGCAAATGTTTTGGCCAAATTGCTCAACAGTTGTATATTCCAAAACCAAACTAAGGGGAGGCTACTGTTGTACGGAAAAACTTCTAGAGTTCTCTAGTAGTTCTTTGTCTGTATTGGAGCATGGAGCCTTAAATGAAAAAGAAAATGTTACTGTCATTTTCATCGCACAGTGAAACTAAGATTTGGGAGGCTGAGTAATGTTTTGTTGTAAAGTGCTTCAAGAGATTAGATACGGTGGTGAAAGATTGTACGAAAAGTACATTTACCGTTAAACTCTGGCATTACCTGGTACTGTTAATCTGTCGGAGTTCGGTAAAACATTACCGTAGATGTCATTAAAACAATAGTCTACTGGGAGTACAAATGTTATTATGCTGATGATAAGCTCAGAGTCTGTGGGATGATGATAAGATTAGCAATGGAAAGATTTATTTTCCTCGAAGATTGAGTGCAACCCACCTGTAATGTTTAAAAAAAGTTTGAAGTCTTGTTCTTGAAATTAAAATGGCCTTGATATTCATTGAACAAAAATGTTTGGTTGAATTTCACATTTTTGCAGGATCATAAACTATAAATATAAAAAAAAAGGATTGACAGGTTGTTCACTTCGGGATGAACAAATTCTGGATTGGTAGCTAGTCTTTAAGATATGTTACACAAAATGTGTATGGGTCACCTGAATGCTTTACCACAAGTTTCTTGGGGTACTCCGGTTTCTTTCCAATATGAACACCCGTTGATCTCTTCCATCTCAGCTTAAACCAGAGTGATTATAATAAGTTAAATAAACTTCGTTTCATAATTGTTGGAATATAAGGTTAAAAAGATGGCCTTAGAGTATGGTTATGATCGTATTGACCTATACTTTCAAAGTTGTGTGTATAGATCCAATATGTAAGAAAATTGAAATGACTTGATTCTTCTAGAGAACAATTAGGTCATAATATTTATGAAATGTGATCATATAGCTTGCTGGTGTGGAGGTTATCAATTGACCCACTCTTAATTCTACTCCATGCATTTTTGTTACCATAATTAGTAAATACCTGTACTTAACACAATTTGTTTTGTTTTACAGACAGGAGTATTACAATTACCAGATGAAGATTATGTTATTGAGCCCATGGCTGAACATCTCTATATAAAAAACACATCTACCTCTCCCCACCATCGTCATGGGCACCATCATCACCATGGATACGGGCAGCCACATGTCCTTTATAAAAAGTCAGCTCTCCAAGGACATGAACCTATATACTACGAGGCTCAAAAACGTAAGTGATCCAGGGTTTGTCGATGTCATCGTCTTTAGCTGTGTAAAGGGAGACCACTCTCGCTTATACAATTAATAATGTGACTTTCTGCACTTTTGAGTTTTCGAGAGAGAAAAAGTAGTCAGTGATACGAGAGACCCTGTATAAGTAATATTGACCCACATTTACTTTATTCATCCAAATTAATCAGCCATAAAAGCAATCTCTATAATATGTAAGACCATTTTGCATACTTAAGGATCTTCGTACCACTGCCAAAACCTGTAACTAAGTATTGGGAGACTGTTTTTCCCGGCATGACTATAGCTTTGATAAATCATTCTGAAGAAAAAACATTCCTTGCGGGACTTTAATGAGAAATAAAGAGGAAAATAAGCCAAATATAATCAACAACAATGTTCTGAATGTAAAAACAAATGTGAGACTAGAACGGGATTGGAACCCTAGACTTCTGATAGATATACCATTGCTCTAACAGATTGAGCTACCTGGTCAACAGAAGTGTCCCGGCCCAATAGTGCTACAGTTACATATATCATAACAGAAGTTAAGGGGAGGTTACTGTATATAGGACAAGAGGCCATGCAGTTCTCTGGGCGTATATGACTGAAGTGCTTAAAACTGCTGAATCCTGTTGTCAGCTCCCGGAAACAAGAGACCTTGCTTCGATTCTGTTATACAATTTAAAAATGACATATTTTTTCAAAACGATTGAAATGTGTCTGTGAGACACGGATGCCCCGCTCCCTGTTTGGCCGTATACACCTCTCATGACCCAGATATACACACACAGTGTAGTGGATGCTATGAGCAATGTTACACACCTTTTAGTTAGTTACAA
Source organism: Mizuhopecten yessoensis (assembly GCF_002113885.1). Classification (NCBI taxonomy): domain Eukaryota; kingdom Metazoa; phylum Mollusca; class Bivalvia; order Pectinida; family Pectinidae; genus Mizuhopecten; species Mizuhopecten yessoensis. The sequence continues at coordinate 1,486,682 of NW_018403537.1, read as the reverse complement.
AAGTACTAATTAACTTTGAGTACATTTTCAAGAAAATATAACAACAATTGTATCAATCTTGCAATCGGGCATCACAATATTTTACCACAAATGCATAGCTATATCACTGATTTGATAACAAGCAAAACTCTGAATTCTAGATCCAAGGCTATAGTTATAATCTCTGGCCCAGAGACCTAAAAAAACACAACACATTTGGACAAGGATCCATAAACCAAAAGCCATTTGTGTAAATCTTTGTTTTTTCTGATAGATGACCAATATTTAAAGCCAACAAGAACGAAACGATCGTCTGATTCCAAGAATCTTCAGGAGAACTTGTCACATGATCAGCAACAACAGGAAAGTTTGTCACATGATCAACGACATCAAGAAAGATTGTCACGTGAACGACAACGTCAAGAAAGATTACTGCATCACGACCGACAACACCGTGAGAGGCTGTTATATGACAGACGTCGTCAGGAAATGTTGCTGCGCGCTCGACGCCAACAAGAAAGGTCGAGGGCAGCGAATGCTAGGCGTCAACAAGATAGTTTATCTAATACGAAACGACAGCAGGGGTCGTCATCTTCTGACCGGCGACGACAGGAGTTCTCGCGCACAAAAACCGTGGAAACACTCGTTGTCGTTGACCAACATGTGTATGTGAAACATGGCCGCCAGAATGTCACCACCTATGTCCTCAGTATGTTTAACATGGTGCGTATAATGAAGTTGAGGATTTGTAGAGTGTTTTAGGAAATATTTTGTGTCGATACTCAAGTGATCAGAGAATATTTGGTGGTCACTTTAACAAGAATTATTTAATATTATTGAAATCGATGAAGATATATTATGGGATGGATAGGATATATGAGGCATGTAGAAATATCTATTGAATTGCAGTAAGTATTCCCAATGAAAATTAAATGAAACACATTAAGTTTTTTCATTATTCAAGATTTTTTTTAACTTTTGCTAGGACAATTAGATTTTACTCCAAATAAAATATCTTTCTCTAAAGATGATCAGAATAAATCTGGAAACATGTTTTACCATTGATATTGAAAAGAAAACAGAGCGATTTAGCTTACATATATTTATAATATTAATTGAATTAAGAAAAAAAATACATTTATAAAAAAGGTGGCTTGTATAGAAAAACTGAACTCCAAATTTATTTCTTTTTCTTAAGAAGTTGAGGCCAGATTTTGATCAGTTGGTATTCAACAAAGAAGTTTGAAAATTCAGAGTTTAAATCTTTTTCTGGCCTGTAATATTTTTCTATTCAATTGAATAAACTTACTGTAAACATTCATTCTTTTGACCTTTTGACATTTTAAAGGTGTCCCAACTGTTTCTGGACGATAGCCTTGGATACAAAGTCAACATTGTACTGGTGGGACTCATTATCATGGATGGATCAGAGGTAAGACCTGGCAACTAACTTATTGTTCCACATAGATGTCAAAACCTTGACATCAAAAATAATACAGGTCAGGGTCATGAGAGAACTCTGCTAAATTAAGTAAGTGTATGCTTGATCCAGCCAGAACAAAAATAGAGGTCGTTTTCTGGAAAAATAATCTTTTCTGAACTTAAATTCATTCTGTATTTCTAATAAAATAATGTAAGTTTCCAAATGAATTGATGATCTGAAGAAATGAATTCCCAGGAAGCTCATGATTTATTTCCCATCCAATGTCAGAATAGTGTAGGAAGGGAGATAATCCTGAATTAATTGTCGGGTGTCTCCAGCATAGCAGGATAAATTCAAGCTAAAGTTTAACATAAAAGTTAATAGTATTTACTGTAACCTTTCTAACTGTAAATAAATTCAAGGACATATCAGGATCACAGTACCTGATATGCTTGCCTATTCCTTTATTCCACCTATTCTATTAAGGATATATCCTACCTTACCATGATAGACATAGGTCTAAGTTCTAAAAGAGTTCTACACCAAGACACTTGCAAAAGTATCTTTTATGAATACTTTTGATCATGTTTTAGCTGTAACTTAAACGTTATTGGTGATTTAATTTTTCTGTTAGTAAAATTAAAAAAATACATAATTATTAAAGTTAGTTTAACCAAACGTTAATTCTTAACTATCTTCTGTTTTTCTGTGGTCCATAGGATGTGTCTACTTTTAAATAAACAATTTGCAAAGTTACCTGTGCTTGGATATGTAAACCCTGTCAATTTGTATGAACACAACAACCTTATGTTACGTTAACTTTAATTTGATCAAATGACGGCATTAATGGTCTGACAGGAGAGAGTTGTAAAGTTTATTGTCACCTGTAATTGATAGCTACACTTTAGGGGCCCGCCCGATGTCCAAGACTGCTTTTACCATTTTGGCAATTCTCATTCATCTTTCAAATTTTCTTTTGCTGGTGGTGTTAATGGAATGTTCAGCAAATCTTAGTGTCTTCTTGTAATATAACCATATATTTTTATGCGTGAATTAATGCTTATAATATCATTGGGAGATCCTCCTTTATATTTTTGCTTGCGCAAGTGTTAATATTTGTGTGTTATTTTCATTATTAGCCCGGACTTACCATCAGTCACAATGCTGACAAAACACTCAATAGTTTCTGCCAATGGCAGGCTGTGATTGGTGGGAAGCGACATCGACAGCATGACCATGCCATACTCCTGACAGGACTGGACATCTGTGCTCTTCGAAACGCTCCCTGTAATACACTAGGTAAGAAATCAGGCCCAATCATTCTTTAAAATAAAAAAAACATATGCAAAATGTAATAATTGAAGCTGATCTGTGATATTTTTTATTTTTTTCTATAAAATTATTAGCAAGATACATAGATTTTAATTGCTGATGTCAAAAGAAAAAAAATAAGGGCAACAATCAAAAGTCCACAATGCATTTGGAATAACCAACTAAGATTTTTGAGGTCACAGTACATAGGTCATAGGTTAATGTTTTACATTTATCCAGGTCATACCATTCTGAACTATCAAACATCCAATGACCCTTTGTGTGTTTGGACATGACTTCTTATCTATTGTTCAGAACATTGTAGGTCATAGGTCAAAGGTCAATTTTATTTAACAATAATACAATGATAAAGACTTGTGTCAATGTTTCACACTAACTGTGTAATGCCTCTCCTTTTAGAAGCCTAGTTCTGAGTTCAAGGTCACAATAACAGGTCAAAGTTCAAATATGAATCTGTATAAGTTATATATATACACAGCTCTAAAATAAAATGTAAAAAAAATAAAGGCAACATTGTATAAGTATTAGGTTTGACAACTGCACGCTTCTTGAACTTCAGGATTTGCACCTGTGAAGGGGATGTGTAACAGGTTGAGGAGCTGTAGTGTTACGGAGGATTCCGGACTGGCAACAGCGTTCACCATCGCTCATGAAATCGGACACAAGTAAGTCCAGAGTTCCCTCCATTTAATATATATTACTGTAGTAAAACATTGCTATGACAAACTGCAGGTGGAATGTTTTCACTGTAGGAACCTACCATTATTTTGCATATATGTTATCCAATGTATATTAGTTTTAGGTTCTGTAAATTTTTCTTGATGCAAGGTAAAAATGGAGGCATCTGTGAATCCCCGTGAAATAATGAAAAATCAGAACTCCTTGGAACTTGTTTCTTTTTAACCAAAATGTGAGATATTAGTCAGAAAATAACTATTTCCATTTCACCTACTTAACTTCTTTTATGAGGTCATATTCACCCCCAATACATAAAGATGTCATTTCTTGAGGAAGAATAATAAGTTAAAACAGATGATGTTATTTTTGCACCTGTTTAATGCTAATCTCTTTGTTGTAGTTTTGGGATGCTACACGACGGTACGGACAATATGTGTCGGCCGCACACTGGAACGATTATGTCTCCCACACTCAGCTCCAAGAGTGGCATATTTAAATGGTCCCAATGCAGTCGTAACTACCTCCATAGGTTCTTCAAGTAAGTTCCTACAAAATACACTGAAAAAATATGCATGTTCAATTCTATGCCATATGAAACAGATGTTTCAAATGAAATAAATATACTCATTGTTCAAGCAGATGTTTTTAGCTCACCTGGTCCAAAGTCAAGGCTAAATGAGATGAGACTTGGGTTTGAATACATGGAACATATTCTCGAAGGAAGTTCTGTATTAATTTGTCTTTCAGTTCAGTAAACTTTGAACAATGGGGCCTAGATGTTGTTAGCACACTTATTTGGAGGAATGAGCCAAATAAATATTTCATAACCTTAAGTATGTTTCTCAGGTGACAATAAAGTCAGGTGTCCTTAAAGTCAGGTGACAGTATAGCCAGCTGACAGAGAAGTCAGGTGTCAGTAAAATGTAATGTTGGTAAAACCAGGTGTCTGTAAAGTCAGGTGTCAATAAAGTCAGGTGACAGAAAACTTAGGTGTTGCTGTATGTGATATCGTTTAAATGTTGATTTTACCTCGTGTTGAAACATACATTACAGTACAATCCAGTCAAGTTGTTTAGTCGACGAACCACAGGCGGTGGCTGAGTTAAAGTTCCCGGATAAACTACCAGGAGAAATCTTCAACGCAGATACCCAGTGTCAGTGGCAATTCGGAAAGCATGCAAGTCTCTGCATCTTTGACTTTGGAAAGGTCTGTATGAAGAATGAGTTCATAAAAATAAAAATAAAATTGATGATACATTTCTTGTAACTTTGATGAAATTTTAAGCACTCAACAAATATCCATCACTCACACTAATACATTGTGTGCAGTCGCCAGTTCATAAACAATTTGGATTAAACTAAGTGTGCTGGTTTAGGTGGTTATAAAGGGATGGGGGTTTAAAAACATCCATCCTTATGTATTTTTACAGATACAGATATATGGAATTTATGTTACAAAAAAAGAAACGTTACAATGCTTCCAGATTATTTCATAAAGCACCTGGTACATTATATTGTTGCATATACAATACATACCCTTTTTATATGTGGCTAGCTTATTCAGTGTAGTCAATGATTTTTATGACAGATTAGTTATTTTGGTGAGAAGAAATATTGGGTTACCTCCCCTTACTCGTGCCAATGGCTTAGGTGATAGGTTTGTGTTCCTCACAACAGTATAGAAGTATGAAGAAACAATGTTATACCTATAGATTATTCTTTATCTCATTAATTTCTTTTTTTCCTATTTTTCCTAACTTAAGGCTGTTTTCCCAAGATATGTAAAAACCCTGTCAAAGTCATTATTCTGGTAGCTTAATTCATCAATGAACTGATTTTGAAGAAATGTTCTACATTAAGTATTACATGTGTGAATCACTGAAGGTGCTGCACTCAAGATCAAGGTCACTTGATATCATTTGAAAATGTGCTGTCATTGCTGTAATTAGAAGGACTTGATTATTCAACAAATTTGATAGAAACTTCTTATATATGTCAAGTTTGACAGTAATTCAGCTGTACAAGCATTTCAGAGTGCTATGCTCAAGATCAAAATCAATGTTACTATTTTTTTTTAATCTTATCATCAGAAATTAATGACTACCAAGTTGGTGTCAGCGCTGGTAGGGGAATGGATAAAGGGGTTTAAGGGTTAAAAGGATCCCACATTACCTTTTCAGAAAAATTCAGTGTTTTTACTTAGCAGGGTGTTTTTTTTATTAATAATTGATCAATTATTGAATATCTTAAAAATACATTCCAGGACTTATTGGGTCTTGAGCTAAATGTGTATACCGTGGTATATGAACAGTTTTGTATCTTCACCCTTGACAGACGTATTTGTGGTTGTAGAGGGAGATTTGCCAGAAGCTATGGTGTTACAAGGGCGGCATGATGTGTGAAACTAAGTTCCTCCCCGCAGCTGACGGCACCTCATGTGGCGCCGGTAAGGTGGGTACTGGTCTTACTGTGGACCTGCCGTCTAAAGAGACCAAAAAGATACCTATGTTTTTGTAACCGTTAAAGGGTTGTCTTCTGTGTAAAGCTGTCCTGATACTGCAGTTTTGAAAACAAAGTCATGTTTGGTTGACCATTATGATATCGTAGAACATATAACCGTCTTCAGGACAGACAACAACAGATGAGAGTTGCTCCATTTCAAAATATATTTTGCAAGAAGACAGAATCTTAAAAAACAGTTTTAAAAAAAAATCAAATATCTATCTATAATTAAACTTAAAAAGACCTGTTTCAGAAATTGCCCGTGAACTTGATTAGATTTATCTTGGCAATGTGAACACAAAACAACAATGTCGGCGATGAAAACTGACTTTCCCCTACTAACTTGGCAGTTATCTTCTCTTTGTTTTCAGTACAATTCATTTCTTTGGTAATTTGCAGTACATTGAACATGTTTGATGAAGATATGCCATGGTTGAATCTATTACAGGTCACCTAGCTAGGTTGATGAATTCAGTAAGTCTTAGACAGACAACACATGATCTGCTTTGCAGATAATGACCATATGAACACACCAAAATTAGCCTGATTCAATTCTTTAATGAACATGCAATATTGTGGTGATTGGTAAGTGATATGTTTTTGCCCTTCGGTCAGTTTAGTGATGTTGACCATTGGTCAGTTTAGTGTTGTTGAGCGTTGGTCAGTTAAGTGTTGTTGCTGTTTGTAGTGGTGTCGCCAGGGTAAGTGTGAGACGTATGGTGTACAAGGTCCACTTCCGGTAAATGGACAGTGGTCAGCCTGGTCCGAGTGGTCAGCTTGCTCCCGGACCTGTGGTGGAGGAGTGAAAAGTCGCAAGAGGCAGTGTAATGACCCATTGTAAGTTACTTTGTGACAAGTCATTTTCTTTGCTCTCTTTATCTAAATACAGCGAAACCTGCTTCAACGATCATCTGTTTATAAAGAATGCTCTTCCATTCAGACAATCCAACTAAAAAGTCCACCTTCTTTAAAGACTGCCTGTCATCAACTACCATATAAAACACCAAAAATGGTTTTTTTTCTCTGTTTTACCTGTGTATAAAGACAATTTGACTATGCAAAGACTATGGCCATCTGTCTAGAAAGATAACCTTCCCTTAAACATTGCCTGTAAGAACTACTTGTATAGAATATCAGAAATGGTGATTTCTTTATTACCTGTTTATAAAGATCACCTGTCTATAAAGATTATCTTTCTATTACTATAATCACTGACTGTAAAAACTACCATATAACGAAAGAATACCCAAAATAGTTGTTTCCATATATCCTGGTTATAAGGACCACCTGTCTATAAATGCTATCTAAAATACCCCTGTGGTGATTTCTACATAACGGCAACCTGTCTTTAAAAACACATGTCTATTAAGACCTTTTGTATTCTCTGTTTGACACCTAGTGGCAGTCTTTCTTGTCAGGTTGGCTGATTTTTGTCTACTAACATAAACCCCATATATCAGTCAAGCAATTTGAGGATCAAAATGAGATATATAAATTGAGTTTGATAGTTTGTAATAGGACTTAGATCAGATAAATGCATGGCCTGACCAGGATTAGAACCTGGGACCCTCCAAACTCTACCAATTGAGCTACCTTTTCGAGACAATCGACCAGGTCCAGTTCTGCTACAAGTTTATGATTTATCTTTGAATAGACTGCATCTAATATGCAATTTTAGTACTGTAAAGTGTTAAAAAACTTCAAGTTTTATGCCAATGAACATGAGAGGGAATTCTGACACAGTTAAAAATATAGTAAATTTGTAAGAAGCTTGTCAATACGGTGAAGACTGTAGAGTGGACAGATTTATAGTTTGTTGATTAATAGAATCTTCCCCTACCTTGAGGGTTTGCCAGAGAAATTAGCAACCCAAGGTAACCCAAGGCTCTGCCGAGGGTTAGACAACCAAAAAAATCACCCGAGGGTTGGAGATTTCTCTGTTATACCCTCAAGGTAGGGGATGATTATCTTACTCCCATCCTATAAGTTCAGTCATAACTCCACCGACAGTAGTCTTCGATGTTTGTAATCAAAAACACATGTGGGGTATGCATATCGTCATTCAGTTTTGATGATGTCACAATTACCGATGACGCATTTAAGTGACGTTACAATTGAACACTTGCTAATCAGCACGAAGCTATCTCCCCCTAGGGGGTGACAAGCTGATCTTTCCCGGCTAAAACGGGAGACACACCTGTGAAGGGTGGGAGAATAGCATATTCAAGTTTACTATATATAATGAGAAGCATCTTCAATCATTTTGACTGCAATGAATTGTGTTCCAGACCACAATATGGAGGGGAACCATGCAAGGGGAACGACAGCATGAGTAAGCTGTGTAACTTACAGGTAGGTGCTGAAAGGAATTTCTGATGTACTGAAATATACTCAACCGACTTTAAGGTGAAGTAGCCTACAGTTCCATACATAAAGGACTTTTATATGAACTAAACATACTATATGATCTCTAAGGTGAAGTAAATATACTAGTTAGCATCTAAGGTGAAGTAACATATAGGGAAATAAAGGACTTTTAGGTGAATTGACCTACAGTTATGTTATATCCAATTAATTAGTCTGAGAATACACTTAAGTGGAATGGACTGTACCTTGAAGAAGAATTGAATATTCAAAGGTACCTATTACTAGACTTTTTTTAGATTCAATGGGTTGGGTCTTATTCTGATGTACTATTTTCTGTTTTGGTAGGAAATTATACTTTCCATTTAATGGAGAAATAAAAGTTGATTGTAAAAAAGTTTGTGAAGCTAAAGCCACACACTTCTAAATCACTAATAGTTAAGTAAATGAATATGTACAAATAGTTTAGTGAAGCCTGGAGAGGAGATTTGAGATGCCTACACTGACGAAGGGGTTCAACGTTAACTTAAACTTAAATAATTTTGTTGTTGTTGACTAGAGCTGTGGAGAGAACAGTGCTGACTTCCGAGGTGTCCAGTGTAAGGGGTACGATGACAAAGCATTCCGTGGGTGGCATTATAAATGGAAACCATACAAACGCATCTTTGATGGTGAGTCAAGCAAGAGATTAGGTAAAGGGAGGTAACTGATGAAAAAAAAACTATTCAGAGGAGAATAGAGGGAACTGTTATAAAGATGTATCAAATTTTGAAAAAGTATTGTAAAAATAATTCAATAATACTAAAATTCTAATAAGTTGATTTTTTTAAAAATTATGACCTGGGTCTTTTCATGAAATAATTAGGAATACTGTCGTGTCCTTTATAATGATATATACTAATATAAATACTAGTTTACAAAATCTCTCTTTTTTTTAAGACATTTGTGCTATTAGAAAATTTTGTGTTGTAGTCCAGGATCAGTGTAAGCTGTACTGTCAGGCCAACGGATACAACTTCTTCTACGCCCTGGCTAAACAGGTGGTGGACGGCACGCGTTGTAACGACTACTCCAACGACATATGTGTCCAGGGCCAGTGTCGCGTAAGTCAAGTGTACACTAGGAACCTTGACTTGAAATAAATCTAAGGGAAAAAAAGGAAAAAATAATAAGGATATAGAGATGCTGCTTTAAAACAATTTCTTTAGAATAGTTTGACAGATTTTCAATACACTGGGTATGAAGCATTTCTTAGATTAACCTACCAAAAGTTTTATCTTTAGATTTCACTGAAAATTTCATCTACACCCCACAGACAGATAACTAAATACTAATTTATTTTAATTATGTATTGTTATTTAAAAAGCTGTTTCATATTTATGGAAACTCCTTAAATGTCTATTTATGCTTATTAATTTCAGTCACATGGAATTTAATGATATAGATTTAACAACCATCTAAACGCTTGTTTCATTATAGATGTGTATATATAAGATATCTGGTATTGTAGTCCGTAGGATGCGACCTTGTGATTGGTTCCCCAGCCAAGAAAGACATATGTGGAGTGTGCATGGGAGATAACTCTACATGTAATGTGTTTGAGGGCATCTATGAAAGTCAACCAGAAAGAAATCGTAAGAAAGCTACAAAGTTGTTAAATATACAAGTTTATTTACACAGAAAATTGATAACGAATTGAAACATTTCATGGATAAGATATATATCTAAATATGAATGAGATATAGTAAATTTCATAAATGGGGATAATTAAATGAGAAATCACCATAATAGCCTCCCTATTCTCTTTATCTGTAAAGTTAATTACTGCATTTAACCAATGTGATATCAGATTGTACCGTGAAATATACACGTGATATAGACTTTTAAACAGAAAATTAAAGACATGTTGTTTCCTGTTATGTCATACTATTTGATATCCAAGTGTGAATTTAAATAGTGAGACTGCACTCATATCTATGTAAAATTTTCTTGGCTATTTACTCTGGAATAATTTTATCCAAACTGAACTGGCCTGACAAAGTGACCATTAAATATCCTTATTGAAAAATTGAACTTCAATTGGAACGAGATGTAAATTCTTAAACTTTTAATTCAAATACCAATCAATTCTGAAGTGAATCCGTTTGAAATTTCACATTCTCAACCATGCATGAATCCATTGAAAGTGATCGTTTCTGCTTTAATGTTTTATGACCTTGAAAATAACTTTCCAAAGGAAATTCAGGCTGATTAAGTGCTATGTGACAATTTGGGTTTTATTTTACAGGATACTTCCCCATCGTAGTCATCCCCAAGGGAGCACGTAGCATCGTTCTACGCGAGACATCATTATCCACAAACTACCTTGCTCTCCGTAATATCTTCGGTAAATACTACCTAAATGGGGACTGGCACTTGAGCACAGAGGGGTCCTACATGGTTGGAGGGGCCAGATTTATTTACAAACGAAGCTATCGAGAGCCGGAGAGACTGGAATCTGGTGGACCACTCTCTGAGGACATTGTCCTGGAGGTAAAAGTCCACAATTTTTGGCAGATTTGCTAAGATGGTCAATTTCACAGGATCTTGATTTCGCAGATTTTTGGTCTATACTGACCATGGCACATAGTGCTACCAGATTCCTTATAACTTTTTGGTGGCTTGTATTTTTTACAGGTAAACTATTACCACAGAAATCAGGAACATATTTTCTTAAAAGGGGATGTTTGTTCACGCTAGCAGATGTCATGACTAAGATATAGTATCTATACAACAGTGGTATGTGGAAAAGCATACTCTGTCATAAGCAAATCATGTTACATTTATGAACAAATATTATGTGGATAACAACACCATTCTAAGCGTAAAAGAGCATATGGAGAAGTCAATGACAAGAAGGTTGTTTTTAAAAATATCTTTCAACATGATTTTAATTTAGTTGTTATATTTTCAATACTGTATCAGCAATGTGTGGTATCGACAAAAGAACTCGTATGTCATTACAGCTGCTGTCACAAGGCGTGAATCCTGGGATATCGTACCAATACGCCATGCCCAAGGTTTTGCCCACGGTGTTTGCAGTTCCCCACAATCACACCTGGAGCGTGAAGCTGACACATTGTAGCGAGCTGTGTGCAGGTGGTGTCCAGACGTCCACTGCTCACTGTTATCGTGAGGACGGGGAAGAGGTCAATCCTCGTCTCTGTGACCCAAAGTCAAGGCCACACACAGGGGTGTCTTCCTGTAATGTCAAACCATGTACCCCAAGGTATGTTTACCACAGAATTTCTCTTACCATGTACCCAGGGGTATGTGTACCTGTAACATTCTTATCAAAGTAACAAGAGAATTGCAATAAGCATAAACGAAAAAAATAGTGTTACCATGTAACTCTGGGTATAGGTGTTTAATCAATGTGTGTGTAATTTTGATAACCATGTACAACAATAACGATGGTATTACTGTAAATAAGCACCCCCATATATGTAACCCTGGTATTACTTTACCATGAACCCCTAGGCCATTAAGCCATAGAACTACTGTAACTATATATATTCACTCTTGTGTATGTTACACCAAGGAATTGGTGTAACCATGTACTCCTAGGTATGTAATCATTTAATTACTGTATCAATGCACACCTAGGTATGTAACCATGGAATTACTGTATCAATGTACTCCTAGGTATGTAACCATGGAATTACTGTATCAGTGCAATCCTAGGAAGGTAACCATGGAATTACTGTATCAATGCACTCCTAGGTAGGTAACCATGGAATTACTGTAACCATGTACTTCTAGCTAGGCATGTAACCATGGAATTACTGTAACCATGTACTCCTAGGTATGAAGCCATGGAATTACTGTAACCATGTACTCCTAGGTATGTAATCATGGAACTACTGTAACCATGTACTCCTAGGTATGTAACCATGAAATTACTATAACCATGTACTCCTAGGTATGTAACCATGGAATTACTGTAGCCATGTACTCCAAGGTATGTAATCACGGAACTACTAACCATGTACTCCTCGGTATGTAACCATGGAATTACTGTAACCATGTACTCCTAGGTATGAAGCCATGGAATTACTGTAACCATGTACTCCTAGGTATGTAAATATGGAATTACTGTAACCATGTACTCCTAGGTATGAAGCCATGGAATTACTGTAACCATGTACTCCTATGTATGTAACCATGGAATTACTGTAACCATATACTCCTAGGTATGTAACCATGGAATTATTGTAACCATGTACTCCTAGGTATGTAATCATGGAATATCATGGAATTACTGTAGCCATGCACTCCTAGGTATGTAACCATGGAACTACTTTAACGATGTACTCCTAGGTATGTAATCATGGAACTACTGTAACCATGTACTCCTAGGTATGTAATCATGGAACTAATGTAACCATGTACTGTAGCCATGTACTCCTAGGTATGTAATCATGGGATTACTGTAACCATGTACTCCTGGGTAGGTAATCATGGAATTGCTGTAGCCATGTACTCCTAGGTATGTAATCATGGGATTACTGTAACCATGTACTCCTGGGTAGGTAATCATGGAATTGCTGTAGCCATGTACTCCTAGATAGAACTACTGTAACTATATATATTCACTCTTGTGTATGTTACACCAAGGATTTGGTGTAACCATGTACTCCTAGGTATGTAAATATGGAATTACTGTAACCATGTACTCCTAGCTAGGTATCTAATCCCGGAATTTCTCTAACCATGTACTCCTGGGTATGTAATCATGGAATTACTGTAGCCATGTACTCCTAGGGATGTAATCATGGAATTACTGTAGCCATGTACTCCTAGGCATGTAATCATGGAATTACTGTAACCATGTACGCCTAGGTATATAACCATGGACTTACTTTAACCATGTACTCCTGGGTATGTAATCATGGAACTACTGTGACCATGTACTCCTGGGTATGCAATCATGGAATTACTGTAACCCTGTACTCCTAGGTATATAACCATGGACTTACTTTAACCATGTACTCCTTGGTATGTAATCATGGAACTAATGTAACCATGTACTGTAGCCATGTACTCCTAGGTATGTAACCATGGAATTACTGTATCAGTGCAATCCTAGGTAGGTAACCATGGAATTACTGTAACCATGTCCTCCTAGGTATGTAACCATGGAATTACTTTAACCATGTACTCCTAGGTATGTAATCATGGGATTACTGTAACCATGTACTCCTGGGTATGTAATAATGGAACTACTGTAACCATGTACTCCTGGGTATGTAATAATGGAACTACTGTAACCATGTACTCCTGGGTATGTAATAATGGAACTACTGTAACCATGTACTCCTGGGTATGTAATAATGGAACTACTGTAACCATGTACTCCTAGGTATGTAAATATGGAATTACTGTAACCATGTACTCCTGGGTTTGTAATCATGGAATTGCTGTAGCCATGTACTCCTAGGTATGTAACCATGAATTACTGTAACCATGTGCTCCTAGGTATGTAATCATGGAACTAATGTAACCATGTACTCCTAGGTATGTAAATATGGAATTACTGTAACCATGTACTCCTGGGCATGTAATCATGGAACTACTGTGACCATGTACTCCTGGGTATGCAATCATGGAATTACTGTAACCATGTACTCCTGGGTATGTAATCATGGAACTACTGTGACCATGTACTCCTAGGTATGCAATCATGGAATTACTGTAACCATGTACTCCTAGGTATATAACCATGGACTTACTTTAACCATGTACTCCTAGGTATGTAATCATGGAACTAATGTAACCATGTACTCCTAGGTATGTAACCATGGAATTGCTGTAGCCATGTACTCCTAGGTATNAATGGAACTACTGTAACCATGTACTCCTAGGTATGTAATCATGGAATTACTGTAACCATGTACTCCTGGGTATGTAATCATGGAACTACTGTGACCATGTACTCCTAGGCATGTAACCATGAAATTACTGTAACCATGTACTCCCGGGTATGTAATCATGGAACTAATGTAACCATGTACTCCTAGGTATGCAGTCATGTAATTACTGTAACCATGGACTCCTAGGTATGTAACCATGGAATTACTGTAACCATGTACTCCTAGCTAGGTATGTAATCATGGAATTACTGTAACCATGTACTCATAGGTATGTAATCATGGAACTAATGTAACCATGTACTCCTAGGTATGCAGTCATGTAATTACTGTAACCATGGACTCCTAGGTATGTAACCATGGAATTACTGTAACCAATAATGTACTCCTAGGTATGTAACCATGGAATTACTGTAGCCATGTCCTCCTAGGTATGTAATCATGGAATTACTGTAACCAATAATGTACTCCTAGGTATGTAACCATGGAATTACTGTAGCCATGTACTCCTAGGTATGTAACAATGGAATTACTGTAGCCATGTACTCCTAGGTATGTAACAATGGAATTACTGTAGCCATGTACTCCTAGGTATGTAACCATGGAATTACTGTAACCATGTACTTCTAGATAGGTATGTAACTATGGAATTACTGTAACCATGCACTCCTAGGTATGTAACCATGGAATTACTGTATCAATGCACTCCTAGGTATGTAACCATGGAATTACTGTAACCATGTACTCCTATGTATGTAATCATGGAATTACTGTAACCATGTACTCCTATCTAGGTATGTAATCATGGAATTACTGTAACCATGTACTCCTAGGTATGTAATCATGGAATTACTGTAACCATGTACTCATAGGTATGTAATCATGGAACTAATGTAACCATGTACTACTGGGTATGTAATCATGGAATTATTGTAACCATGTACTCCTAGGTATATAATCATGGAATTACTGTAACCATGTACTCCTAGCTAGGTATGTAATCATGGAATTACTGTATCAATGTACTCCTAGGTATGTAATCATGGAATTACTGTAACCATGTACTCCTAGGTTTGTAATCACGGAATTGCTGTAACCATGTACTCCTATAGGTATGTAACCATGGAATTGCTGTAACCATGTACTCCGAGGTATGTAATCATGGAATTACTGTAACCATGTACTCCTGGGTATGTAATCATGGAATTACTGTAACCATGTACTTCTGGATATGTAACCATGGGACTTCTGTAAATCTGTATCTATGTACTCCTATATATGTAATTATGGAATTACTGCTACCATTTTGCCAAATGTACATAGCCATAGAACAATTGTAATCATGTAATCATCTTGGAAATCCAAGGGTTCTGCATGGTCTTGATATAAATACGACTATATCATTCTCAACAACCTTGGAACATGTACGTCCTGACAAGATTGAAAGTATGTGGTTTAAGCTATTTAAGCAGTGAGTTTCGTTTATAAAAACCGACCAATTGCTATGCTACTACCTGTCTTTTGAAGATTACAGAGGAGCATGTGGTCACTTTTATCATTATGCTGCTATGCAATTATTTTGGTGAAGTTGAAACTTCAGAAGGTATGATCAACTTTGTCTTCTTGTATTATCCGCAACTGGTGCCATCAGTGTCGAGCCTTCAATTTCGTGATGACATATACATGTATATTGCATAGAAGATATCTGTATGGAGAATGGAAGCCTTGGATTTCAAAGATGTTTAGCTCTACAACGTAAATATGAAATTGATCATACTTATACCTGAGTATGTCTTTGTATGTTAAATGGAATATTGACTAAAATTCTTACAGAAATTTAGCTTGGAGATAAAATTATGTTAAAGAGTTTATTTACAGTTTACTTCTGCTTTTAGGTGGTTCACTGAGCCCTGGGGTGACTGTACAAAATCGTGTGGGGGAGGGAAACAGAAGCGCCGAGTGTTCTGTCGCCAGAAAATCTCACAGAAGGAGGACCGTAGAGTCAGTAAACGCCGCTGTGACAAAAATATCCGTCCTGCCAAGAAGATTGCTTGTAACACACAAGAATGTCCACCTGCTTGGCATATGAAAAAATGGTCTGAGGTAGGAGTTATCTACCTTTAATTGTGCACATAGATAATGATAACTGAAAAAATGGGTTTATGTTTTACTGTAGGTAGTAGAGTAGGCCTCAAGGGATAGTAGCTTTGGTAACTAATTGAGCTACCTTTGATAAATAGACCATTATGATTACAATATGTAAAAATCAGAAAAAAAACATAAGCATTAATAAATCGTATGTTCAACAAGATTTTTTTCAAAATATTTAGCATCAATGTTTTAATTTATACACAAACAATAAATATGTCTCAACGTACGAAGATCATAGCTTGATAAAGGGACCAGTTGGTCTTGAAACATTGCGACAAATTAAATAGTACATTGTTTGTATATAAAATGAATCTTTGATATTACATATTTCCAGACTGATGAAGAATCTTATTGAAGATTATATTAATACAGACAATCATAAACTTACTTTTCTTGTATTATGCTTTGATTTTGTCTTGGTAATGAATATTTTCAACCCCCGTTTGTTAAAGAGTATGTATTTACTCGTTTGGTGATAAATGCCTCTCCAGACGATATTATACAGTGGTATATAACTCATGTTTACAGGATACTGGTGTGATATGGTAGTAACTCATGTCTTCTTACTGTTATTTATTACAGTGCTCAACAACATGTGGTCCGGGCACGAAGACCCGAGAGGTGACATGCCGCAGTCGTACCAGTCGCGGCCCGATAGATCTCCCGACCACCATGTGTCAACACCAGCCGGCTGTTGCCACGACGAGGAAGTGTCAGGTGACCAAGTGTCCACCAATCATTACTTACCAATGGATTGTGTCATCCTGGGCAGAGGTGAGGGTCTTGCAATGTGTTAGATAATAGGTCAAGGTCACCTTTAGATCTAGATCGAGGATATGTGATAGAGAAAGGTCAAGTTTCTGTGTGATAGATAATAGGTCAAGGTCATGGAGGAAGTGTTATATGGGAAGGTCAAGTTCCTGTGTGATAACTTATAGGTCAAGGTCTAGAGGAAGTGTGATATTTATTTGCTTAATTGAAGAGTTGTCAATAAATGATCTTGAATTTTCTTAAAACAGATTTGATTGTTTGCATGAGGTGTAAAACGTACATAAGATATAAATACTGGCAATCAGTGTGTCGCTTATTTCTTTATTTGATGAATTAATGTAATAACATTTTTTTTGCAGTGTTCAACCACTTGTGGCTCTGGGGTTCGCACACGGCAACTCAAATGTGGCAAACAGAAAAACGGTCGTGGATGGAAGATGGAAAGCACCGCAAAATGTCGGGATGTCATTCCCCCGGACATTCCACTAAAAGAGGAGTGTCAGCTCCTAGCATGCCCTGTAGAGGAGCATCCATTTTGGTTCTCATCGCCATGGTCACAGTGCTCAGTGACATGTGGGGCCGGGATACAGACTCGCCTTGTCCACTGTATGGACAAACAGACACAGGGTTTAGCGTCTGGATGTCCAGCCAGCACCAAACCATTGTCCAGGCGGAGGTGTCAGACCACCACATGTCCAACACCAGGTAAGATGACCGGCCAATGTCGGACAAGTTATGGTCAGTTCCTGTCCACCCCTTTGTGATTTAAACACTCTTTTTTTCCCTATTCCTAAAAATTCATTCTGGCACCATATTGGCATCACATAGTTGCAAAAGTATGTTTCCATGACAATTATCATCAGTGAAGTGTGGTGCTGGCCCTTCACAAACATGAAATCATACAAACTTTCCAAAGATACTTTATTGAAATCTAATTTTACCACATGTACACCATTGTAGATCTTGTAATTGTATAAAATATAACAAAGTTTGGACAGATTTCCAGAAGTTATAACTCAATTGGCAATCAATTTAAATGAAAGTTCAGTATTGTTTACTTTCATGATATTGAGGTCGAGAGTAAGTCGAGCCAGGTAAACAGATACTGTAACAATTTCTGTGTCCATTTTAAAGGGGGCCATTATACACCAAACCATTGTACTATGTGTTCATTTATTTAAGCCAAAATCTTCTTCTGAAGACCTGTAATCATTAAAGCTTTGATGTTTCATATTTAGTGTTAATCCATAAAGAGACATAATTCAGGTTTATTCAAAGGTATACAAGGGCAACTATTTTTTTCCGAAATAGTTATTGTTTAATGTTAAATTTCTTAAAATGTTCTCCATTGGAAGAAGTTTTTGAATCCATTTGCTAATATAAACAGTTGTTCTATTAAGATATCTTTTCTTTTTATCTTCCAGATCCATTGTGTATAGACCAGTTTCAGTGGTGCCATCTAGTGCCAAAACATGATATATGTAACCATCATTTCTATGGGCGCAAGTGTTGTTTATCATGTAAAGCCAAATCATGACACAGTCGCCACGGAAACTAGACCAACTACATCTTAGAACGGGACTATTGTTGGCTTCAATACCTTGCTGAAAGCACCAGTATTTGGGAACATGAAACTGTTAAATCTCCATGAAAAGTTCAGGCATAGATGCAGCTGAAGCATCAAGAAGCTACCAAATACTCTTGAAGGATGCTTCAAAAGAGTGAGGATGATTGCGGCAACACCGGTGTTGATGTATACCAGGATTGTAGATAACATTTCTTATTATCATGGAATTAGTCACCTGTATGGTGCAAGGTCAAAGATCAAATTTACAAGATGTCTTAGTTGTGAATAATGACTGATCATGAACCTCATAAAAAGACACGGTCACGGTACCTTTTTCCCGAAAGATTTGAGAAAACCATAGCAAGGGAACCTTGATGTTGAAAACTACTGATGAAAACAGGTGGAATTGTCAGATGTCAAATATAGTCAGGGATCCACGAAAAGTCCTTTACAATACTGAACCAGATAGTAAACAACAGAGATTGGAGATGTCTTGGAAAAATTGTCATGTCTGATTGAAATCTCAAAACGCAGTCACAGGTGTTCACCAGTTTGAATTCATATTCTAGGATGGTCCGGACCAAACCTTAAGTAATCTAGTGCTACACCAATCCTTCATCATCAGTGCCATGTTTGACATAATGGTATACTTACCAAAGTGCCTCCGAATCATAAGGATATGCTCTTGTATAACTCAAGTGACGCCACATCTAGGTATAAAATAAATGCCACCAATTGAAGGGAAGTAATCTATAAATTCACAGGGTGGGGATAAGTTTAAAATGGAATATCCATGTTCTATATTCATTTATTGTCCCTTACTTGGAAATTGCATTTTTCCTTAAACCTTCCTAAACGGGAAATCCTTGGTCAGGAGAAAGATTTTGAGAACTTTTTTGTAGACTGCAGTTAAATGAACAAATATATATCAACTGTCAATACCCAAATTAGAAACTCAAAATTCTATTTGAAAATCAAACAAAAGGAACTGAGGAGACAGAAAAACTAAAGGAAAGACAACAACATGAGCTAGGAACACACCAAAACAAAAGGAAAGACAACATAAATGCTGAAAAAATAACTAGTCAAAACCATTGACATCATTAACCAAGGTATTTGTATAAAGATGGTGGTAAGAATATAGGGGCAAATGCACTAGGTATGGTATCAAATATGATATAGGTTGAAGGTTCAAGGCACAACCTATCATACTTGAGTTCACGATGGGAATATGTTTTGTATTTATATCAATTAATAGTGCACTGCCCAATGAGCCCGAGGATGCATGCGATGAGGAGATATCGGATCAAAACATTGTTTCAAGAGGTTATTTACCCGTGTGTGTGTGCATTAACATTATCTATGAAAAGAGTTACAAGTATACATGTAGGTATATATGTAAGAAGTGTCAGTGTGATCAGCTGTGAAGGAATTAAGCATTGTTCTAAAGATGTTATGTAAAGAAAGAATATCAACAAGTTAACGATAAGATAAGTGTTATTCCTGCATGGGCCAATTTTGTTTCTCATAACGTTTCCTTTTTGATGAATGAACTTTCACTTTATCTGATCTATTTGACTGTGGGGCTGAATGTGTGAGATACAGTTATGTAATTAAATTGGTCATGATGTTGTATTGATAATCGAATCAGGTTCAGGGGAGATAAATCCTCCTATCAAGCCTCGCTGTCAGTATAGATCTGCATGCTATTGTACTGTTATGGCCACAAATTGCTTAGAATTCATTTTTTATCACACTTTTACGATGCCTCTGTAGATAAAAGGGCATAATATAACTAAACAATACTCATTCTTTCAACAATCAGAAACCCCTTCCGAAAATATTATGCAGTCAAATGTTTTGGAAGGTTATCGGACAATAAGATGAAATACTCGTCTGTAGCCTTCATTTTATTCTGCCTCTCAGTCTTCAGTGATTCTGAATGAATGTAAATATTTCTTAAAGAAATTAACTGTGATTGTTAAATCTTTCGGGAGGAAAAATCAATGATGTATTTTTTATAAATCGATTATGAAATATTTCTCTGTATTGATTTAATTAAGCCTAATGGACACCGCGCCGATTGACCCTAAGTAATGATGGTTGACATTGTGCAGTGCTATTTACTTGACATAATAGTCACATTTGTGACCATATATCAATGATTTTGTCTTCAAATGGGATTTTTGTGTTTTTATTGGATGACTCTGCTGATGTTGCCCAATAACGTAGAATGCTAAAAGTCTCTTAAACTGCAGCATTATCATTTAATCTCAGATATTTGAATGTTAAATGAAGTAAGACAGATTAATTAGAATCAGATAATTGACATTGGTCACTAGAGGTATTGGTAATCAAACATTTCAGTTGAACAAGACTATTTATGTTGTTGTTGTATGAGAAAAGTGATTGCATATGTGCTAACTAACTCATTTACATGTTTTAATTATCTAGTAGTTATGTAGTTCTGAAAGCGTACATATTTAAGTGGTATTCTTAGTTTTGCCCTTATTTCGTTTGAAATCTTGTACGAAAGTATGATTGCTTTCATTGCAGTTTCAATATATACCTTTCACACTGCCTATATTGTGGTTGGCCAATAAACTCCATCACTAACCTTTTAATGCGTTGAAAGATTGATGCACTACAAGATCAGGGGTATTAAGGGTCATTTCTGGCCTCATCAAGGATTTAAAATTAATTGTTATATTCGTAATCTGGAATAAATGAAGTACGCAGATATGAAAATTCAAATTCATCAGACAATTGGTATAGAAGATATGGCATAACAAAGAGGGGTAGAAAACTTCATTTTTCATTGTAAAATGTTTGAATATCGTCTGTCCTGTGCTATTTCCTTTGAAAATTGGCCATTTGGAAGCAAATTAACGAAACCTTTAATTTTCGAAAGCCTCCACATTGGCCAAACAAATAAATATTTGATATACTTAGATATTGTCATACCAGTGTCCATTCATAAAAAGGATTTTTTGTTTGTCGCCTGATGAGTCTTTCATTTCTAGCTGTCAAAATACACCATATTTGGTTATTTCTGCATAGCAATGCAAGTTTATTGCTATGCTAGGCCATTTACGCAAGCGCATTGTATGATGTTTCAAAAAGAAATTGGCAAATAAATTCAAGTTGAAATTTTCACTTATTTTAAGACCGAAATTGACCCATAATGTCCCAAGTCCTTAAGTATATGTCACTGATTAGGATAGAAAAACCTGCCGTATAGATTATAAGTGCAATGCAATTCGAATTCATGGTCAAGCAATTAAAATAAAACATCTACATCAGTTATTTAATATATCCACTCATACAAAATATTACTTTTTTTTCTCATCAGTTGATGTACTCCAATCAGTATTAAGGTTTATAAAAATATATATAAATGTTTAATTAATTACATTATAGTGTAACTATATCATCCAGACCTTGAGCATACATGTACATATTCTAATTTTATTTAGAGGTTGTGATTCAAAAGACAATCTAGGTGAATATTTGAAAGGTTGATAAAAGATAAAATAATGATACGGTAAATATGTATGGTTGTTTGTACATGTGTCTGTATGTGAAAGCATTACCTTTCCTCACAAAAATGTATATTACCTATCATTCTATTAAGAGTGTGATTAAATATTAAACTAGATTCATGGGACGTGTTTAAACCCAATATCTAGTCCAGATATCCTCCTCGTTGTATTCTGCATAAATGTGAAATAAATAAAATATTTGTTAAAAACTTACCCAGTGTGGGCAGGGGAGGTGTTAATGAAAACCTCATTGTTTACAGTAAACATGAACACAACACATACAGCATCAGCGGTCTAGTAAAATATAATAAACCGTTTAGCATCAGCGGTCTAGTAAAATATAATAAACCGCTTAGCATCAGCGGTCTAGTAAAATATAATAAACCGTTTAAGATATCTTAATCAAACATGAAGCATACCTGCATCACCCACAGAAGGTGTACAGTGCACTAGAACTAGAACTCGTGCTGCAAAGGGGTTGGCAATGTAATGAGAAAGACGTATTAATGAAATGCTATAAAAGAGGGAAAATATGGACCTGATGATATATGTTTAAGGTGTAACAGGAAAGAGAATAGTGTGTTTCTACTGGAGATCGAATCTGTGACTCCAAGCTTCTCAGTCTGCTGCTCTACCGATTGAGCTGAAGGAAAATTCCCACTAGCGTGAAAGCAAGTAGTATAGGCTACCATGGTTCTATATAAAGCTAAAACCTGCCACAGAAGTAAAAGGATGACAAATGAAACAAGGGAATTTTATCATTCTTTTGCATACTTCAGTTTACATTTGTAACCAAAAGTACAGAAAATGTGTTCATAAAAAATGCATTTCAATTTCATACTTAATTATAAATGTAAGTTAAAAGTTGATTGAATCAGTTCAGGAAATATATGTTTGATTCGAGGACTAAATTTAGTTTCTCCAGAATCGTAATAATGAAAGGTTTTTGCATCTGTTCATTGTTTATGTAGATTTGTCACAAATGTAAGCCTGTTATTTGATTAACTGGTTGAAAGTTTAGATTTTTAATTAACCATGATCATACTGTTTTGTGCCCTTTGTGAAATGATAAAACTGCCATCATTCAAGCATCAAAGAATTGTTTGCAGATAATAAACATTAGGAAAAAACTAGATTGCTGAAAACTATGTTTATGAAGAAGTCATTATAGGTTTGAAATTTACATAAAACAACATCCAACAAAAGGTTTTTTTGTAAAGTTGTTATTTTCATAATTTTTTAATTTTTACTTTCCATCAAATAATTTTGTGCATTTTTTTCTATTTTCTTTGCTGTAAAATAAACAATATTTACATGCATATAAGTGTCTATGTTTAATTATATGCATGCATTTTATGTCTGTTAATAAAGGTGTACATTTTATTTCCTTTGTAAAACAATCACGAATATTGATATTTTATGTATCTGTATACAGATGAAAATATTTATTTTTGTAATGGACCCGGTATTTACTAGCTGTGACGGAGGATGTGATGTTTACATGTTGTTTACGGTTGTCACACTATCAGCATCACTTAGTGTAAATAGGTGGTCCGTTGTGTCATTTTATTTATTGAGGTATACTTTTAGACTGTAGCGTTTACCGGCTGTCTGTATGTTAGTTTCATTTGTTATGTTTCAATTCGAGAATCTCTTGAGAGAACATTTTTGGTGAAATAACAATCACTTCAAATCTTTTTCTCCGTTTTCAAGGATAACATCACAAGCAAACAGAATTTTCAATGTGTTTATAACGGTTTTATAACGATTGAAAAGCATGTTTTTATTATTTATGATGGTGTCAAAGTTCTGTTTAAAGTTATTCCCCTGATACGCCGTCAATGTTTAAAGTTATTCTCCTGATACGCCGTCAATGTTTAAAGTTATTCTCCTGATACGCCGTCAATGTTTAAAGTTATTCTCCTGATACGCCGTCAATGTTTAAAGTTATTCTCCTGATACGCCGTCAATGTTTAAAGTTATTCTCCTGATACGCCGTCAATGTTTAAAGTTATTCTCCTGATACGCCGTCAATGTTTAAAGTTATTCTCCTGATACGCCGTCAATGTTTAAAGTTATTCTCCTGATACGCCGTCAATGTTTAAAGTTATTCTCCTGATACGCCGTCAATGTTTAAAGTTATTCTCCTGATACGCCGTCAATGTTTAAAGTTATTCTCCTGATACGCCGTCAATGTTTAAAGTTATTCTCCTGATACGCCGTCAATGTTTAAAGGTATTCTCCTGATACGCCGTCAATGTTTAAAGGAACTGCTTTTCAATTTTTCTTTCAAAACATCAACGAAAATGCTATTTAATGAGGAAGGTTTCTCTTGGCTCATCATACAATTCTTTTACTGAATGATGGGATTGACATGTTTGTTGGAACAAGGTGTTAATGTTTATTGTTTTCCTCAGGCGATAAAAACAATAGAAATTTATTGATTTTCCCCCTAAATGTTTTGTGCCCCCTTTATTAATAGCATTGTAGAAAGATCCCAAAAGTTTCTAATTGGAAACCATGCACCTGTAAAATTTCGATGATTTCATTTGGAGTTGATATGGTTTATTTAGAGACGATACACCAGAAATGTGAATGTTAAGTAAACAAGATAAAGGTCCACTATCGCTTGCATCTCACTTAAGTTAGCATTGAAGATGAGGGGGTTAAACGTTTTCAGTATGTTTTCCTAAAACCAGTGTAGATATGCTTTTTACTTATTAACGCAAATATGTCAGTTTTGTTTTCTTAATCAAGATAAATGGTCAAGCTCCTGATACCTGGTATTGTGTGGTCAGTAAAAGTAAGCTCGAGTATATGGTCGACTTTAGATTATATATTTCACTGTCTTTATGTCAAAATCATGTTTGATGGGATCCTTGTTGAACCAAAGTTTATCAGTATAACTAGGAAAAGCGTATGCAGTCTTCTTTGTTTCTTGTTTGTATTTTCAAACCAACTTTGACTTCCATTATATTTTGTGTGGTAATTAGTTACATTACATACAATTAGAGCCTTATGTGGCTCCAACAATGATGATGTTTGATTTGGATAACTGAAATGATTATTTTTTTCATAATTCCCACATTATCAGATTTTTTTTATGATGAATACCTTGTTCTGTTTATCTCTCAAGTCGCTATGTGGTCCAGGAAAATTAGAAAAGAAACCAATTAAAAAACACCAAAATGTAACCCAAAATGTGACTGTTTGTAAGAATGTTAGAAGTTGATGGAACTGATTTAAAACTTCTAGGTACTTTTGCAATTTTTTCTTTGTTTTACAAATATTCCGTGAAGTAGCATATTTCAAAAACAAATGTAAATCAAATACAAATATGGTCCAAGATCGGATATATTGCTCATGTGTTTATATAGAGTTATATAAAGCCTAGTGGGAATTCTTCGTCCAGACAAGCTTTCGCTCTTCACTTGTAATATCCATATTTGCTCTGTGTTATTTTCGCTCTTCTCGTGTTATGAGGTTAGATAAAGTTTAATGTGCATTGCTATTCCCTGTTATGATACATTTACCCTAATAACAGAGGGCCAGAGAGGCGAAAGTTCCCGGTGTAAGGTATCCACTCAAGCTAAACTTCTTACATAATTATTTACAGTGATAGGTAATTCTGTTCCCAAACAAATCTCTTGTTATTTACCATATTTAACAGAAAAGGGTATTTCTCCTAAAATAAATTATTTTGTTGGTAATAAAAATGCATTATCTGTTCTACATGAGTATGTGAGCGTGATATATGTATGTTTGTATAGCTGTGGTACATATGCACATGTGTGAGAGGTGTAGTACATATGTGCATGTGTGAGAGGTGTAGTACATACGTACATGTGTGAGAGGTGTGGTATACACACGTACATGTGTAAGAGGTGTGGCTACTTTATTATGTGTCGCACATACAGCTGTATATGTATTTCATACACGTCATCATTGTTTCATGGATGTTTATGTAATGTATTACTTTCACCATTATGTGTGTAAAAACTGATCAAAATATAAACTGATGATGGTTATTGATTTTCGGTTATTTTTGAAATAAAGACACAGATGTACATCAAATACCGCATCATCCCATCTAGGACACTTGTCCATGGATGACCATTCATCACTCTTGATATATTGAGGGGCCGCTAGATCGAATGATCAGATTTGACTCCTGTGGTCGTGAATATAGGTCAATGTGACTTCATTGTTACAGACATTTTAGCACTCATAGCCAGCAAACTGCTACTGGTATCGTGACTCTAGGGATGTTTTTTTTTAGAAGAAGCTGTTTGAGAATATAAGCAGATCTTAAATTTGTGAACTTGAGAGAATAAAGGCCATTATTTATAAGAAGTTTCTTTCTCCAAACTTTCTAGCAATCAAAACCCCTAAATAATTTTCAATATTCACAAATCATATGGTAATTTTAAACGCCTCAAATTTATACCACTTGCCCCAGAAAATACTGTTGAAATTTCCAGCCTTTTTTGACTACTTTTAGCATAGTGAAAGTCCCAAGTTCAATATATGATAATCATGTATGTTTACAGAAAGGCAAAAGTCACACAAAGGAGGGGATCCAGTATGCGGAAATTATCTATCTACACGTTTTGGCTATGTTAATCTTCAGGGATGGTGGGTTTACTACCCATTTTATATTAAAGTGTAACTTTTATAACGACTTGAGGCGCGAGTTTATTAAGCCTTTTTATTACAAACGACCAAGTATTTTCAAATTGATTCAGTTATTTACTACTCAAAACATTAAGGAATTGAATAAATTAGGAAATTCCTGTTTTTAAGTTTAAAACGTCGTAAAAGCACTGCATAATATTTTATCTCATTTTTCTTGTAAATGTTCATTTCAGTATACCATATTTGATAAGATTTTTGTATTATGTGTATATTGTGTAAAAAAAGATGATTGTGCCCGTTCATTACCTTTCCTATGTGATATAAATTATATGGTCAATTAATCATAATTAACGTCGAAACATCGACGAGATTTTCTATATCGTAATATCACTGTCACTAACGGCAGGTGTAACATCGTATTTATTACACTATGGCAGTGTATTTTTTTATTTTTTTTTACTGTTCTACTAGAGAGTATTTATTCGTGACATATGTGCGATACAATGCATGTAACTATATGAATCCAGTTATCATTACCTGTAACGTACGTCATTGAAAGTTATACTATTGTTATGATTTCACTGTATCGGAACCTTACGATGTTGGTGTATTTCAGTGTGAAATGCTGTCTCTTATATGTCATTTTGAAGTACTGCACGATTAATGACTATTGTTGTATACATGTATCATTGTAAATGTCTACTCTCCGATGTGTGTTACACAAGGAATAAAACAATCTGACCCATTAACTAGGATAAGCCCTACAAGAGATGGTGGTAAATGGTTGCCATCACCACGATCTACTGTAGTGGATTTCATCACCACAATATATCATGCAGAATTTCACACCACGTTTTAATGCGGAGAATTTATGACAGAGATTTAAAGTGGAACATTTTAATACCTCGACCGATTATAGAGGATTGCATTACCACAAAGAGAATTTCAGAGTAATGTGATCAATCACTTGTCCAATTATCGCTTATTGTTTTAACATTAAGAGACATAAAAAAAAGGAACGGAAATGTTTCGACACAATTAACCTCACATTCTTTTTGGTTTAGTGACGTGAGGGGAATGATTTTAATAGATCACTCCAAGATGCTTACACTTGTATTCAATTTTGAATTGATGTATTCTATTCATTTGTTCAGCTTTTATGAAATCAACAATGACATCATCAGAGTCCAAACATAAAGGCAACAACATGACACCCGACATTAAACAAATATATACATTTACTGATTACCTAAACAGGACAATATCTGTCGGGTGCGATCAGCCGAGTGACGATTGACAATAGCGTACGTTAGAACCAGTAAGACACCCGATAGGGTCAGGTCAAGACAGTACTGGCATGCATGTTATGTGTTTAAAGCTTGTATTGGGTCAAATGTACTTTGTAAGTAATTTGACAGGAGTTATTTTCGACAGTTTAATGGCATCATATCCCGCATGGGACCTTTCCTGATTTCTGAAAGATGCAAGTAGCAGACACACACACACACTCATGCACACACACATTGAGGTGACTTCACCTTCAAAATGTGGTAATAAATACAGTATACCAAAATAAATTACACTGAATCGTACAGTTTGGTCGTCCTCTCGTCGGTGATGCTACGTGCCAATAAGTAGGTGATCCAAATTAGTCTAAACTGCGGTTGAAACAGAATGGGACGTGCGTAAAACCTTTAAATTTATAAAATTTTAAACAAGATGCCAAGGCCCGTAACAGTCTGTACGGCCGTACAACGTTAAGTCGTTTGTATGTGTACAACCATTTACACTACTGTACAGTGTTGTATTTATGAAATAGGTTTGCACGAGCGTTAAAGTATTGTAATACATATTTAGGACATCTTTCGGAATGATAGACAGACGAACAGGTATTACACCTGTCTGGTAAATTTATACGAATGATAAACGTCTAAATGTAACTAGGAAGTGGGGCTTTTTATTGTTTATATGTAGATATGCAATGAACACACCAGTGCGTGCAAAGCAAACATAAAATGCATATAACACATAGCCATTACACAAGGAAATAATTTTAAAGAACAATTCAGAACAGATCAAGACGAGCCAAACTTGTTAGTGTTATCCCGTTTGTATTGAAGTAGGTTGAATACAATTTATCGCGAGTTTGTGGAATGCTTTATGTCCTATTTATATTCGTGTGAAACTAAGTTAATACAACAGAACATCATAGTAACGCTAGGTTATATAATGTTATGTCTGAAGTCGGTTGCGGAAGAACACTGGTGATATGTGTTGGTTTGTGGCTGTACTTTTGAATCCTACTCCTTAGCAAATAGAAGTATTGGGCCTTCTTCAATCACTACTTCACATCTTTGAGTGGAACAATTTTCTTACTAACATTAAGAAATAATAAGTATTTGGATATAAAGCAAAACTGTAAAATTTCATTTTTGCAACCAAATAAAGAGGAATTCATTACCTCAAGATTAAGAAGATTTCATTACCACGATATACTATAGAAGATTTCATCACCATATAGCATACGGTAGAACATTTCATCACCACAGCATTCTGTAGAAGATTTAATCACCACGATATACTTTAGAAGATTTCATCACCATAGCATACGGTAGAACATTTCTTCACCACGATATACTTTAGAGGATTTCATCACCATAGCATACGGTAGAACATTTCTTCACCACGGTATACTTTAGAAGATTTCATCACCATAGCATACGGTAGAACATTTCTTCACCACGATATACTTTAGAAGATTTCATCACCACAGCATACGGTAGAACATTTTTTCACCACGATATACCGTAGAATATTTCATCACCACAACATTCTATAGATGATTTCATCAACCCGATATACTGTAGAAGATTTCATCACCATATCATACGGTAGAACATTTTAGCACCATAGCATACTGTAGAAGATTTCTTCAACATGATATACTGTAGAAGATTTCTTCACCACAGCATTCTATTGAAGATTTTATCAACACGAAATACAGTAGAAGAGTTCATCACCACGACATACGGTAGAAGATTTCATCACCACGACATACGGTAGAAGTTTTCAACTTATTGTTGATTTTATCATCACGATCTGCTGTAGAGAATTTCATCATTACAAACAACAGTAGTGTATTTCTTCACTTTCCACTGTAAAATATTTATTATGATCTACCCTAAAGGATAAAGGGGCCGCGGTGGAAATGTGGTTAAGGCGTCTGATATTCTTTTATCACTAGTCCTCCACCATTGGATCGCGGGTTCGAGACCTACGTGGGGCAGTTGCCAGGTACTGGCCGTTGGTCGGTAGTTTTTCTCCGGGAACTCCGGCTTTCTTCCACTATCGAAACCTGGCACGTCCTTAAATGACCATATAGGACGTAAAACAAACAAACCTCAAGGGATAACATGACCATAATTTACTCTTATAATTATTTTTATCGACATAATGTACTGATGTGTACTTTCTGCAAAATCTACCACGGAAGATTTCATCAAGAGGTTGTAGATATTTAGGCTTACATTATAACTCAGATAACCCTGTACAATAATGTATCATGTAAGACAGTTTCCGAATGACTATATTTATGAACGTATCAGTACAGTCGATAGCAATGGCACTCTTTTATACACATTGTTATGACACGTTAAAACTTAAAAACGTAAGTAATACGGCTGATGTTTAATCTTAATTCATGTCACCCCTTTTACAATACCATGATACAAACATAGCTTCAATACTTGTTCGTAAATAATAACCATTTTACCATCATTCAATGTTTTAATTCACTGGACATTGACTTATCCGGAGTCAAACTATAAGATACTGTCATAATATGTTTCTATGTTTTAGATTATTGAATATTTTACTGCATGTTTCACATTCAAATAGAAGAAAAGTATTATGTGTACTTTTAAACTGACCATCATGTTCTAATGGAATAGCAGTTTATTTTATGAATGATGTCCACAAATGTATCAAATAATGTATAACACCAATACTCAATTTAAAATTGTACTTTAGTTTCTTTTAAAGGACCCCAATGGAAAGAAGCTTTTAGCTTTTTGGGTTATCCTAGGTAAAAGGCTGCAATTTCGGTAAAAAAATCTAATCTATTTATCTCATATTAACTAGTGCTCAATGATGTTATTTTAAGGTACAAGTACTGTTGCAACATTTAATGTTGTATTGTACTGTACTCTGTGATATTTATGGCTTGTAATATGCCTATTTTACCTGAATGAATATTACTATTATTATTAACCATATCTAACTGTCTGTGAAGTTCAATTTTGTGTTTTCTCTACGTTACCTGTGATTTTTCGCTAGAGAATGTTAATGTTAACATCCATGAAAGTTAATTGTGGTCCAGAGTGAACATTTAATTCCCAAAACTAAACCAGCTGGCAGTGGCACCCCCCTTAATTTGCAAACGGCTAATGTTTAAAGGTATTCTCCTGATACGCCGTCAATGTTTAAAGTTATTCTCCTGATACGCCGTCAATGTTTAATGGTATTCTCCTGATACGCCGTCAATGTTTAAAGGTATTCTCCTGATACGCCGTCAATGTTTAATGGTATTCTCCTGATACGCCGTCAATGTTTAAAGTTATTCTCCTGATACGCCGTCAATGTTTAATGGTATTCTCCTGATACGCCGTCAATGTTTAAAGGTATTCTCCTGATACGCCGTCAATGTTTAAAGGAACTGCTTTTCAATTTTTCTTTCAAAACATCAACGAAAATGCTATTTAATGAGGAAGGTTTCTCTTGGCTCATCATACAATTCTTTTACTGAATGATGGGATTGACATGTTTGTTGGAACAAGGTGTTAATGTTTATTGTTTTCCTCAGGCGATAAAAACAATAGAAATTTATTGATTTTCCCCCTAAATGTTTTGTGCCCCCTTTATTAATAGCATTGTAGAAAGATCCCAAAAGTTTCTAATTGGAAACCATGCACCTGTAAAATTTCGATGATTTCATTTGGAGTTGATATGGTTTATTTAGAGACGATACACCAGAAATGTGAATGTTAAGTAAACAAGATAAAGGTCCACTATCGCTTGCATCTCACTTAAGTTAGCATTGAAGATGAGGGGGTTAAACGTTTTCAGTATGTTTTCCTAAAACCAGTGTAGATATGCTTTTTACTTATTAACGCAAATATGTCAGTTTTGTTTTCTTAATCAAGATAAATGGTCAAGCTCCTGATACCTGGTATTGTGTGGTCAGTAAAAGTAAGCTCGAGTATATGGTCGACTTTAGATTATATATTTCACTGTCTTTATGTCAAAATCATGTTTGATGGGATCCTTGTTGAACCAAAGTTTATCAGTATAACTAGGAAAAGCGTATGCAGTCTTCTTTGTTTCTTGTTTGTATTTTCAAACCAACTTTGACTTCCATTATATTTTGTGTGGTAATTAGTTACATTACATACAATTAGAGCCTTATGTGGCTCCAACAATGATGATGTTTGATTTGGATAACTGAAATGATTATTTTTTTCATAATTCCCACATTATCAGATTTTTTTTATGATGAATACCTTGTTCTGTTTATCTCTCAAGTCGCTATGTGGTCCAGGAAAATTAGAAAAGAAACCAATTAAAAAACACCAAAATGTAACCCAAAATGTAACTGTTTGTAAGAATGTTAGAAGTTGATGGAACTGATTTAAAACTTCTAGGTACTTTTGCAATTTTTTCTTTGTTTTACAAATATTCCGTGAAGTAGCATATTTCAAAACAAATGTAAATCAAATACAAATATGGTCCAAGATCGGATATATTGCTCATGTGTTTATATAGAGTTATATAAAGCCTAGTGGGAATTCTTCGTCCAGACAAGCTTTCGCTCTTCACTTGTAATATCCATATTTGCTCTGTGTTATTTTCGCTCTTCTCGTGTTATGAGGTTAGATAAAGTTTAATGTGCATTGCTATTCCCTGTTATGATACATTTACCCTAATAACAGAGGGCCAGAGAGGCGAAAGTTCCCGGTGTAAGGTATCCACTCAAGCTAAACTTCTTACATAATTATTTACAGTGATAGGTAATTCTGTTCCCAAACAAATCTCTTGTTATTTTCCATATTTAACAGAAAAGGGTATTTCTCCTAAAATAAATTATTTTGTTGGTAATAAAAATGCATTATCTGTTCTACATGAGTATGTGAGCGTGATATATGTATGTTTGTATAGCTGTGGTACATATGCACATGTGTGAGAGGTGTGGTACATACGCACATGTGTGAGAGGTGTAGTACATACGTACATGTGTGATAGGTGTAGTACATATGTACATGTGTGAGAGGTGTGGTACATACGTACATGTGTGAGAGGTGTGGTACATACGTACATGTGTGAGATGTGTAGTACAAACGTACATGTGTGAGAGGTGTGGTACATACGTACATGTGTGAGAGGTGTGGTACATACGTACATGTGTGAGAGGTGTAGTACATACGTACATGTGTGAGAGGTGTAGTACACACGTACATGTGTGAAAGGTGTAGTACACGCGTACATGTGTGAGAGGTGTAGTACACACGTACATGTGTGAGAGGTGTAGTACACATGTACAAGTGTGAGATGTGTGGTACGTACGTACATGTGTGAGAGGTGTAGTACATACGTACATGTGTGAGAGGTGTAGTACATACGTACATGTGTGAGAGGTGTAGTACATACGTACATGTGTGAGAGGTGTAGTACATACGTACATGTGTGAGAGGTGTAGTACATACGTACATGTGTGAGAGGTGTAGTACATACGTACATGTGTGAGAGGTGTAGTACATACGTACATGTGTGAGAGGTGTAGTACATACGTACATGTGTGAGAGGTGTAGTACATACGTACATGTGTGAGAGGTGTAGTACACGCGTACATGTGTGAGAGGTGTAGTACACACGTACATGTGTGAGAGGTGTAGTACACACGTACATGTGTGAGAGGTGTAGTACACACGTACATGTGTGAGAGGTGTAGTNAGTGTAAAAACTGATTAAAATATAAACTGATTTTCCGTTATTTTTGAATTAAAGACACAGATGTACATCCAATACTGCATCATCCCATCTAGGACACTTGACTATGGATGATCAATCATCATTCTTGATCTCTTGAGGGGCCGCTAGATCGAATTATCAGATTTGACTCCTGTGGTCTTGAATATAGGTCAATGTGAGTTCAGTTTCACGGACATTGTAGCACTCATTGCCAGCAAACTACTACTGGTATCATAACTTTAAGGTTGTTGTTTTTTAGAAGAATCTGTTTGAGATTATAAGCAGATCTTAAACTTCTGACCTTGAGAATAAATGCCATTATATATAAGTAGTTTCTTTTTCCAAACTTTGTATCTCTCAAAACTGCAAACTACAAGTACAAGATGATTGTTCTCGTAAAGATTTTTCAATATTCACAAATTATATAGTCATTTTAAACGCCTCCAAATCATACCACTTAAAACCCCAGAAAATACTGTTGACATTTCAGCCTTTTTTGACTACTTTTAGCATAGTGAGGTTTGGAAGTGAAATACAGCGTTTGATGTATGTAGTTATATACAAATCATTTGTAATGATAGGCAGACGATCAGAAAACACATTTCAGTAAATTTGTATGTGTGACATAGAATTAAAGATATGTATGAGCAGGACCTTTTTATTTGTTTATATATCCATGGATGGCTCAGAAATCAAACAACACCTCTTAAGTACGATATTTTAAATAAAAACGAAAAGATGGAATTCAGTTGTGTAAGTTGAATGTAAGAAATAGTGTACATGTGTGGAATGTCTTTCCTTGTTTTTCTATTTGAGCAGCGAAGTTTAATGTAAAAAAACGGTAAATCAAAGTATTGTTAGGTTATACAATGCTATTGTGTGGTTGATTCCAGACAAAGACTGCAGCAGTTTTAGTGACATTTGATTTCATCACCATTATTTACTGCAAAAAAATCCTTCTGAGATCTGCTGTAGATGATTTCATCACCGCAATATACTGTAGAGGATTTCATCATTATGATCTACTTTAGAAGGTTTCATGATTATGATCTACTCTAGGGGATTTCATCACTAAAATCTACTTTAGAGGATTTCATCATTACGATCTACTGTAGGGATTTCACCACTTAAATCTACTGTGGAGGATTTCATCACCGTTGTCTAAACAACCGATTGTAGGGGATTTCATCACCGCAATCTACTAAGGAGAAATTCAAGATATTGTTATTAAATATTATTTAATCATCTCTTATTGTTTTAACGAGACATTAAAAAAAGAAAGGACATGTTTCGACAAAACCTTGCATACTTTTCGGTTAAGTAATAAGTAACTATATAATGGTGTGTATTATAATATACTAATGGGGTACTTTAAACTAAGATATGTCAATACACGGGCGTCTGCTTTAACTGTCGTAGTTGTATTTTGGTGTTAACAGAATGCGTAACATTATTGTGGCAAAGGTTACAAAATCACGTGAAGGTATGGTTTTAAAACAGATTAATCCATGTTGCATACATTATACTCAATTTTGAATTCATGTAACGTATTCGTTTTGTTCAGCTTTTATGAAATCAACAACGATATAATCAGAGTCCTAACATATAAGAAACAGAACGACTCAATGGCCCGATATATACCTTTACTGATTACCTAAACATCACAATATATATACCGGTGTCAGGTGTAATCAGCCGAGTGACGATTGACAATAGCATTATAATCAGTAGGATACCCGATAGCCATGGTAAGGCTGTGCTGGCATGTAATGTGTTTAAAGCTTGTATAGGGTCAGGTGTACTTTGTTAGTAATTTGCAAAGAAATCATTTCATTTTATTGCAACCTAAAGGCATCCCCTCCCTCACATGGGAAAGGAGATTTCTGGAAGATGAAGTTAACACACACTCACACACACACACACACACACACACACTTAGGTTACTGCACCTTTAACATATGATGTTTAAAGATTTGTTCTGTGGCTACAAAACACGAAATATTCTCACATAATATCAACAAGTCATAAGTGACTAACACTATTGATAAACACAGGAAAATGACTGTTAAAGGTTCTTCATACCATTCCCCTAAAAGATGCTCTCATCGGCCTAAATTTCTACCATCATTGTGACAATCATTTTGGGTTGAGACTGGAAGTAAACAGAAATGAATAATGAGCAATTTCGTAGCATTAAATTTGATAGCGAAATAGATTGACATGTTACGATGCCGATGAACTACGTTATATAGGCATCAGCCTTAATGCAGTATTGTTGACTACGTTGACGTTGCTGTACATAACTGCAGTTATAATTAACGCAATACATACAATTTGATAAAAGCATGCATGGAGTTGCAGTGGTAATATTCCTAATATGATTTAGATTTTTCGAGAATAATTTTGAAAGGATTTCAGTTTTTTGTTATATATATATATAGGTGTTATATCACATAATATCGCCCGTTCGTTTCCCCATAAGACTCCAAAAACTTAATTTAGACACACAGAAATTCCACACAGGTAAGGCCAATTCAACAATGAGTGTCAAATCACCGTATCGAATCATGTGTATACGTTTCTGTATATCTAGATAATAAGAGGGCCTGGGACGATCATACAACGCTAAGTTTTCATAGTCGGGGGCGATTAAAAATTATATATGTATACACATTATCTCTTTTAAATGTCGCCGTCCTATTTTGTATAAAACAGAGAGTGGCGCTATGGTAAGATATGTACATGTAACACCATTTCATACAGGGAAACTTTAATGAAACAGTTTATTGGTTAAATCAAAGATTACCCCATATATCTTTGCTTCCGATCGGGTATCGTTTTTGTGAAAGGCCAGCGCCCTACCTACTGCGCAACCCGACCAGTTTAAAGTATATATATATAGGACCTTTCCGCTGGACAAAAATTTACATCATGCATATTTCTATGTTAAGTGATTTTTCTGTTACTTCTTTGCAAAGGCCTGGTGCAGGCAAAATATAGAGACGATATAAATTTGGCAGCACAAAAGCATGTCTATTATTCATCTTTTACAAAAGCACTAATAGTACAATGTTAGTCCAAACAAAAAACAGACAAAGAATATCAAGACCAAATAGACCGATGTTGATAAACATATATCAATATAGAATAACTGAACAGGACAATTGTTTTGTCTGGAGTAATCGACTGTGTGACGATGGACAATAGAGTAAGAACTTGTGGGGTATATGAACAGTATAATGTATTGTCAAGCCTGTACGAGTGTGTAATGTATATAATGCTTGTATTGGGTCAGATGTAGTTTGTATTTTACTATTTTATGTTGTTATAGAGGTTGAATATGTGAACGTTATATATACTAGCGGAAAAAAGAAACTGTGCATGCCTAAAATGTGTTATAAAAATAAATGTGTATGGCGTAGAACAACAAGGTTTTCAGGGACAATTTATTAACAGTTGTATTCCATTCAACGTTATGGAATCAATAAGTTCCGCTCAGGAGTGACGTAAACACAGCAGGGGTCAATACTGAGTTCACAAAGTTTATACCTCGTATGTCCACCATTTGCCTGAATGGAAGCCTGGCAACGTCGACGCATGGAGCCTATCAGACGGTTCAAGAATGCTTGTGTGATGGCATTCCAGATCTGTATCAACGCTGCAGCCAAATCAGTCAACGTCACCGGTTGATTAGGTAATGCCCGTAACCATAGCGACACGAGCTGTGTATGGCCTGGCGTTGTCCTGCTGCACCGTAATCTGCGCTTCATTTCATCCCAGACGTGTTCAATGGGCGACATTTCGGGGGATACAGTAGGCCACGGCAACACGTCAACGTTCTGCTGGGCCAGAAAGTCCATAGCGACATAAACTGTTTGTGGCCTGACGTTGTCCTGCTATAGCGTAATGTGACGTTGCTGTCCATGCACGAATGGAACGACGTGGGTCCGGAGGACCTCGTCACGGTAACGTAACGCGTTCAAATTCCCGTTAACAACCACCAGTTGCGTTCCCCCATTGGCTGTGATGCCGCCCCAAATCATAATGCTGCCTCCGCCGAAAGAACGTCGTTGAACCACACACGCGTCATGGAAACGTTTTCCAACGCGACGATACACTCTGGAACGGCCATCACTACTATCCAGGTGGACTCGCGACTCGTCCGTAAACAAAATGCCTGCCCAATCCCGTCGGGTAAATCGCAGATGCCTTCTTCACCAGTCCAGACGTGCTACTCGATGACGTGGCAGAAGAGCAGGGCGGATTGGAGCAGGTCTCGGACGGAAAGCTCGTTCACGCAATCGGTTCCGTACAGTTCTCGGGCTTATTAGTAGCAACCCAGGGATTGTCCGTGCAGTCACCCTTGCTGTTTGGAAGCGATTTCTCAAATGGACAAGCCGAATATGGTTGTCCTTTTGACGTGCCGTCACACGTGGACGTCCCGCACGAGGTCGATCGCCGACGTGGCCAAACTGTTGATGTCGTCTCCACAAATCACGGATTGTGTTTCGATGGACATGAAAACGTGTAGAGACAACGGCTTGGCCCAAACCAGCTTGAAGCATACTTATAATCTGGAGGCGGTCATTTTCATTGAGCCTCGGCATAGCATTAATCACAAATTAAAACGTTATAATGCTGTTTTTACTGTTCACTGGTCTCAACAGAGTGACCCAACAGTTGAAAAATAAACTTCCATTGTCGAATTGGATGGCTGGACGAGAAAAACGTGCAAACTGGCCAACGCCTATAGAGAGCAAACTGCACGGGAAAAACTGTCCATAACACACGGATAGTGTGTATGTGTCATACTCGGTCATGTGTGTGAGTTGTCTTGTATATACAGTTGGTAATACATGTTCTATAACAATTCTCCGCATGCACAGTTTCTTTTTTCCACTAGTATATATACTATTATATATAGATAATCATTAAATACTGAACAAGAAACGGGTAAACGGGGAACGGAGACCGAATCCCTCTGAATTCATAACCCATCCCGAAATGTATACTGCTCTCGCTGAAGTTATAGATCCCACCCATATCATTGGACTGCAAAGAATTAGAGGGTTATGGCGCATCTACGTTGACAACCTAGATGATAAATGTGAACTCCTTTCATCGGGTTTCCCGCTAAGGGGGCACACCATGGGCGTCCTTAAAACCAACCCAAACCGTTTTGATAACGAAAACACCACAAGGGTCAGAGTAAAAGACATCCCTCTGTCTGCGGACGATGGACAGATTGACCGGTTCTTTATTTTGAAAGGTTTGGAGACGATAGGTAATATCACCCGAGAGAAGCTCCGTATTAACGGAAAACTCACGAACTGTGAAACGGGTGATAGAACTTTATTGATTCTTTCACGCACGCTTACAAATCACATCCCAAAATTTGTACAAATTGGCAGATACAAAGCCAGGGTATCCTACTATGGACAGGTAGTTTCAGACAACATGACTTGTTCGAAATGTCTCCAAGATGGCCACACATTTCGTCAATGTCCAAATGACTGGAAATGCCGGTTGTGTAACCAATCCGGACACAAACAATCAGAGTGCCCATCACCCTCTGAGGTACCCCAGTCTGACGNTGACAGTGCAAAGTTTACCTCGCCATTCATGGCATAAATATGTATCACAAGTGATTCAAAGTGTGGAGGATTATGTGATGTGGAATATAAAATTATATTAAGATGACTTTTTTTTTAAAAAGATGATTGATATACCATTCCTCATTTTTTAAAAACAAAAATCAACAGTTTGAATTTCCCGGTAAATCAGCATTATGTACTTCGAAGTCAGCCATCCCATAATCCAGTTCGCCCCGCCATATTGTCACGTATCGGAGAATTAATGTAAACTAGAGCATTGTCAGTTCATGTTTGACGTGTGTCAGAAATGTGTGACTTTTTTTTGATAGGGTAAGGTTTTTTTATTTATTGTTTGTCTCGCAGCAATTGTATGTATGTACCATTTTGTATGTACCATTTTGAGTAATGGCGGCAATACCTTTATGACGGAGCGTTTACACATTTCAACACTAGGTGGTGTTAGTAACTTGTTGTAAGATTTAGACCAATCAGAATGCTAGGACTGTAGTTGTACACAGGCTTCAGAGGCGTTGACAATAGGCTGCAACGTAACTGCCTAAAAAGACATTCTTTCTTGTACAGGCCAATGAAGATTTCGTCTTGACTGCAGGATGTGCCTATTTTATGGATTTCCTGTTAAAGTTCTTTGATATGACAGACCTGACAGATGTCACAAAGCATCCGCTGTTAAAGAAGAACATCAACATGATGCACACCAAGGACAAAGAACAAATTTTCAACGCAATAATGCAGGAAATACTAGATCAGCTATTTGAACCATATCATAGATATGTACATGTATGTTTATGGGAAGGAGTACAAACTATTACTACATGTAGTTTGTACATACTTGTATCCACAATTCTATACTACCTAAATGTACTAGTTTTAAATTTAAAGACAGTTGTAACTATACAAAAAACCCATTTTATCTTTGATACTTCCTTGGCAATAAAAAATCTATGAAAAATTGACAACGCTCACCTAAAACAAGGACTTTTTTCATGCAAGGACATTATGACAGATATGATGTAAAGTACAAATGCTGTAGGTACTTAATTTGGTAATTAACCAGATATAAGAATTAAATGATAATTTCCAAGGTAAGATTGCTGTTTTGGGAAAGTCGTTATGACACATATATTACATAGATGTAATATGTATGTGTATAAGTACCGATCCATATATAGGACTTTTTCAACAGAAGCCCGTTTGTGCGTCCGTACAACGTTAGAACGCTTGTATGTGTACAACCAATCATACTGTAGAATACTGTATTGATAAAATAGTGTTAAAGTATGTAATTATATATTCAGAACATCTTTCGTAATGAAAGACAGATGAATAGGTAATACATCTGTCCTGTAAATTTATACGAGTAAAAAATTTAAATGCGTGAACGAGGATGGACTGTTTGGTTATATGCAATGGTCACATCAGTATGTGCAAAGTTAACTGTACGAACGCTAATAACACACAGTCATTACACAAAGAAATAACTTTAAAACACAATCCAGAACAGATCAAGAATAACTGCACTTTAACTGCGATTTGTTATGCCAACACAAAAGTACTTTAATGTCATGAAAATAGTTACTTCATCGTGATGATATGTAGAGATTTCATCATCCAAATGTATGCGTGCCGTGAAGGATTTCATTTCGCAACCAAATTTAGAGGATTTCATCAAACAAATTATGGTAGAAGACTTCATCACCACAATATACGGAAAAAGAGTTCATCGCCAAAACATACGGTAGAAGAGTTCATCACCACAACATACGGTAGAAGATTTTATCACCACAACATACGGTAGAAAAATTCATCACCACAACATACGGTAAATTATTTTATACCACAAAATACAGTAAAAGATTCCATGAGCACAACGTACAGTAAAAGGATTACATCAACGCAACATACGGTAACATATTTAATCAACATACATGCAAAATGTAATACTAAAAACAACTACTAGGATTGAATTATTAGAACAAAAGGTTTAATAATTAGCATTATTGTGAGGGCAGGTCAATACTAATACAATATAGAACTAACCACGACAGGAATAAATCCACGTCATAATCATACGCTGAGAGACCACTGGAGATACCCATTTAAAATGCCCTAATGCATTGTTTATACAAAATGAAAGTAGGAAATTCTTCCTGTTTATATACTGTCTGTGTTTGGGTATATATCATAGCAACTATCAACATACAGGCCAAACGACTGCCATTGTGTACAGGGATTGGGTATGATGATCTTCTCTATGTAATACAGGGACTGAAAAACAGAAGAACATCAGCTTTTATTCAGATACCACATACCGGACTAAAGTTACACTGATTTCTAAACAATGTGTTCGGAATATAAAACCTTAAGCAACAAATCAGGTATTCAATACTGACTTGAATTTTAGAAGTGCCAAAAACGATCGCGATGTGATTGTTCTATTCTAGAAACACTGTGGTAAATGTGTTGCAAACACAACACAAATTACATTCTGACCACACAACAGTGATGGAAGGGACAATAAACAACTGCACTACCCGGATTGCTCCCTTGATATTCCCCATCAAATCGTGGTCAGTTCCTTAGTTGTGCAAAATCCTGGTAAGTCATCTTTTTTTCTCTTGTCAAATATATCATACGTCTAACAGATATCTATAAAAAAATAATCGATAGGTTCCGAAGAGAATAAAATTCAGACCTCTTCACAGACAAATTTTAATGTTCTGTAAGCATCTTTCTTTTTCAAAACAAATGAGAATACATGTTAAACAAATAATTAATCTCTGATGAACAATATCAATAAATCAATTTTAGAACGTCATTTTGTAAATTGAGTGTTGTTAGTATGCTTTCGTCTCAAACCATGTATGAAACCAAAGGAAATATGTGTAAGGTATGAACCATTTTATACAGAATGTCTGAAGTCGGCAACAATACAATACACTATCTAGTACGAATGTACTTTGAGTATCTGAGTAAAACGGTGTAATGATAGTATATCACAACCAGAGACTCACAGCTCTGCCCAACCCTTGTATGATATTGTTAGCTGATCATATATATTGTAAAATTGATATTCGCGTACATTATTAAATCGTTTGATATGGAAACAAACATCATGGTCAAAGTTTATATTCCGAATTTTCATAGTAGAATTAGGTATCTAATCTGAAAATCAACACCAGCCTTGCATAGTTGTTAAAATACATTGTTTCATCCATATTCGCCGTACATAATGAAGTACTATTGTTTAAAAAATATCTCCCTATAAAGAAAACTTTCGAACATCAAATTATTTTATAATATTTCTGAATTATTAAACAACTGATGTCTACGTTCTAATAAAACGTCTGGAACATTTTGCGGTATATGTACAAATACTAAGCAGATATAAGGAAGAGAAAATTAAGCAGGGTTAACTAATTCCTTCCTTTATTCAAATTACTTTATTATATGAAAATACTGATAACCTTCCATAAGATAAAATATATCCATGTATTATTCTGAATAGCTCTATTATTGGTTGTGTACGTTCTTATAAATCGTTTGCAAGCTTTGGCTGTATTTGTAAAAATACTGCGTAGATAAAAGGAAGGGGAAAAGGCCGGGTTAACTAATTCCTTCCACATTCAATTTTGAATTCATCTTGTGTCTAACAACCATCACTGCCTACCTTGGTGAAATAGCATTAACCTTACACACTGACGTTCTGAATGACTAGACCCTGACTTATCAGAAATGACATCCTGTACTACTGTAAACAAACACAAGTATTAAATATATACCAAATGGACGGACCATAGTGTTATGGTAAGCATAGCACAACCAAATATAAAATTACAAAGACAGAAATACATGTACATCCTTATTGGGAATGTAACGTTTAAAAACCGGTATTACAGGTATAACACAGGTTAAATGATCAGCATTATGTGGAGCGCAGAGCTATACCGCTCAACAAAGAAAATGAGGCCAAACCAGAAATGGTTTCAGGTCATAAAAAACCGCTAAGAAGCCTCCTCTGTACTCTGGATATACCACCATACAAAATGTAATCAGGAAATTCCATTTGGCTATCGAATGTTAGAGATGTCATCGCTATAGTGGTACATGTATATATTAACACCTTTTGACAGATAGACCATAGAGGAGTCATTATGTACAGAGACAGGACATGCAAACAACAGCACTGTGATTGTTCTATTTTAGAAACATTATGGCATATTTGTTACAAAAGAAACAACGGAATGCGTTTTGACAATATTCGCAATGATGGAAAGGACAGTTAACAACTTCACTACCTGGACTATACGTGATGTATTACAACATTCCATGACATTCCCCATCAAATCGTGGTCAGTTCCTTAGTTACTTAGAATCCTGATCTGTCATCGTTTGTTTTGTCTTATTGAATACGCACTATGTTTATACATATACCAGATAAAATGTAGTCGAGTAATTATAAAGGGGATAAATAATCCAACCTTTATTCAGACAAACATTTACCATAGATTTTCGTCATCGATACATATACATTTATGAACCGTCGAACCCGTAAGACGAGCAATTCAAAAATCGAACATCTGGATATCATTAAAGAACAAAGGATCCTAACTCTATACATTGTATGTAGTTGATCAGGGGACACGATTTTAGTACTTGACAATCTGTTTCCCAAAATATACATTTAAATAGAATTTTTGTTGAACATAGGTGCAGTGACATTAATCATACAAAGTGACATCATCAACTACTTGACAATACCTTACGAGAGATGAAAACAACTACAGGCACAGAATAGTTAATATTAAGTATATA
Organism: Mizuhopecten yessoensis; assembly: GCF_002113885.1. NCBI lineage: Eukaryota > Metazoa > Mollusca > Bivalvia > Pectinida > Pectinidae > Mizuhopecten > Mizuhopecten yessoensis. The sequence continues at coordinate 1,442,379 of NW_018403537.1, read as the reverse complement.
ACTACGATGCTACCCAATACAAAATACACAATAACAGAAATAGATTCGTGTCATGCTCAGAGATTTGTATTCTACGTTTTAAATATCTGTTTGTACTGCATGTATTGTACTGTAAATAAACCGAAATCCCAACTGACGATATAAATAATGTTGTTATCATTTCCGTTTGTGTATATATACAAGCTACTCTCAATACACAGGCCGTGGGAATGGCATTGTTATAAATACTCGGTATGTTTATTGTCTGTATATGTGATTCATGTGACTGAAAAACTGAAAAAGTGTACTGTCCGATATCGCTGAGAGGTCCACATATGAAACATTTAGATATTTATTTATTCTTCTGTGTTTAACTTGTTGAAGTGTGTAAAAAGTAAAGTTACATCTAATAATATCGACAAAATATAATGAAGACGACAATCAAAAAATGCATTACTGTGATTGTACATGGTGTATTACAAAATCCTAAGATATACCCATCACATCATGATATGTTCCTTTGTTTGAGCAAAATCTGGTCAGACGTTTTTGTTTTATTAAAACACATCAATATTTTCACATCAACCGACATAGTAGTCTTCTGAATCTTAAGAGGGGATGAGTTGACCTTGATAAAAAGAAAATAAGTCCTCTATGATTCATTAAATACCCTGTAAAGATATGGTAAAACATATACATGTAATATAAAAAAAATGTGGCTTGTATTCAATATTCATCCACCTTTGTAAGAATCTTATCACATGTTAAATATGAGTACTTAGAGCGGGTTTTTAAAGCGAGGACGAGAGGTTTAAAACCCACTTCATTTTAATTTGATCTGATAGATATATGCCGCTTATAAACTTGTATAAACTATAGGTTGTTAACAAAACTTTGTCGAATTTATCTTGTGTGTCACATTTTAAAATGTTTAATTTGATTTATTAATGCATTATTTGTTTATTCATTTACTTATTTCTGAACTTTCTGTGGTATAGTATCCCTTGCTTGATTTTAATAGGTTTACTTCTCTTCCTCCTGGCGGGAAACACATTCCGTTTATAAAATATTGAGTCACCTTCATATAGGGAAGCTATGAGTCGAATATGGTAAAACTTCCTTGACTAGTCAAATTAAAGCTCTTTGTAAAGCTAGAGGAAATTTCATTCACCCTGTTTTTTGATGTTTGGATCAAATATCATAATTATAAATTTCGTATGAAACTAAACGAAAAACACAGTTTACCGTTGATACTTTATTGGTAATAAAACAAAGACTGTTTTTTATGCAAGGACATTATGGCAGATAAGATGTAAAGTAAAAGTGATGTAGGTACTTAATTTGGTAATTAACCAGATATAAGAATTAACTAATCATTTCCAAGGGAAGATTGTTGTTATTGTGAAGTCGTTATGACGAATATATTGTATAAATGTAATACGTATATATGTGTATAGCAATACATCGATAGGATTATTTCAACGGAAACCCTTAACAGTTTGTACGGCCGTACAACGTTAGGTCGTTTGTATGTGTACAACCATTTATATTCTACTGTACAGTACTGTATTTATAATGTAGGTTTGCTCGAGTAGTTCAACATCTAGATGTTTAGGATATCTTTCATAATCCTTTCCAGTAAATGTATACATATGATGAAAGTATAAATGCGTGTACGAGCAGTGACGTTTGTTTTTGTTAATATGAAGATATGCAATGAACACACTAGAATATGCAAAGTTAATTGTAGGAATATGTATAATACACAGTTATTACACAAGGTAATAACTTTAAAACACAATTTAGAACAGACAAGAATAGCTACACTTTAAAGTGTCCCCACGTTTGTATTTAGATAGGTTGAATACAATATATCGCGAGCGTGTAGAATTCTTTACGCTTAACTGTAAATAATTTATGGAAGTATCTACAATTAGACATTAAACAATGTTTTCTTATTTTCGTGGTTTGTGATGTCAACACAAAAGTAACCTACTATCAAAAAAAGTAGTGTCCTCGTCGTGATCATCTGAAGAGGATTTCATCATCAATTTAATCACCTCACAGACGGTAGAAGATTTCCGCACCCCAACAAACGATATAAAATGTCATCACCAGAACGTACGGTAGAAGATTTCATCACCACAACAATGTATCTGTTCTCTAAATTTCCGTTTTAATTTAAACACGTAAAAGCACAGTCAAAATGTATAGTATAATGTATAACCAATCTGTACAGAATCACTGAAGGCGGCTACAATGCAGTATTCATTACATATGTTCTTTAAAATACATATTATCCTCTTGTTAAACTATCATAGTAAAACGTATTAATGATTGTAAATCACACTTAAGAGTAATAGCTCTTCCCAGGCCATCGGTGTGTGCATGCATAACTTTCTCTTTTGACCTTTTACCAAACTTTATACATACTTCATCTTTATTCAACGAGTTATCTTTCACTTTAAAAAAAGAACCGTTCTTACTTTAAGAAGGGACTTGAATCTCAGTTCTCGACGGTTCATTTCTTTAGTAAGGAATTCGTATTTCATATAAGTTCTAATTAACTTCAATAACCCTTGACACACTTAAGACAAATTTAATTTTCTATTCTTTTTAAGGGGTAATTTGGAATATTCAATCCATTTCCCCTTTCCACTTAACAACTTGTTCAAACGGTTAACAATCCCTTTTCATTTATTCAATGTTGCATTCATTTTAACGAGAGTCAAACAACCATCGTCATATTACTGTGTCCCCGCGTACACAACATTAATTTTTACCAAGAAATGCCCTAAGCGATTTTATTATGTTGGTTAAATTTCGAAACCCTGTACTTGCAAAGTCTTTTAAATATTAACCCATTTTCCCCCTTATATAACCCAACAACTACGATCCATCAGTTTTCATTAAATGTTTTTGTTTTACATAAATACATTTTTGAAATATGTTTTCTGTTGATAGTGTAACATGTAATGCCCTTTGAAAACGTATGCGCCATCAAATTAAAACGAGATTTGGACGAAAACAAAGGATCAAAACTCCAAAACAAAGGAGATCATGTACCCAAATTTAGAAAGCGACATTCCCCCTTCCTTGTAAGACTACATAAGTATATCATTTTTGATTAACGGTGGTGAAATTACATTGACCTTACACAATGGCGTTCTGCTTGATTAGACACTGACTTTTCAGAATTGACATCATACACTACTATAAAAAACTACAGGTAATAAATATATAACATATGGACGGAATCATACTGTTATGGTTAGTTTAGGACTGCCAAATATAAACCACAGAGTCATTACAACGCATTATATTGAAGGTAGAACTACAACCACTCACCATAGAAATATTACACAAAACAAGAAATAGTTCCGTGTCTCGGAAATACGCTTAGTAACCTCCACTATAAAATGGAAATACCCATTATAAAATGAAATAAGGAAATTCAATTTGGCTTTAGAATGTTAAAGGTGTCAAGGCTTTAGGGGTAAATAACAACACCTGTTGACAGATAGACCATAGTGGCTTCGCTGTGAAAAGAGACGGGTTATGTTTATTGGTATATATATGAAATACATATTGACAGATAGACCATAGGGAATTTACTTTGTAAAGAGACGGGTTATGTTTATTGATATATCTATGATATACATATTGACAGATAGATCATAGGGGATTTACTGTGTAGAGAGACGGGTTATGTTTATTGATATATATATATGATATACATGTTGAGCGAATGGCAGGACTGAAAAATCAACAGAACAAAGTCATGCTCTTTTTATGATACTGTCTAGTTTCTTACTCTCTATGTGTTAATTTCCCAAATTGTGAACAAATAATTGTTCTATATTTAAAAAGAATAATGGTTCTATATTTAAAAAAAAAATAATGGTTCTATATTTGATAAAAAAAACAGAACTAATTACTTTCCAACCATATCAGCAATGGCGAAAAAGACAGTAAAGAACTATACGACCTGGGTTAAACATGACACTAACCGGGTTATGCATGACACAACCTTCGATAAACCTGTTACTTCCTGGGTTATAATTGACACTACATGTGTTATAAATGACACTTCCTGGTAAATACATGACGTTACCTATGGGAAACATGACACTACCGAGGTTATACTTTTCACTTCCTATGTTATACTTGATACTACCTGGGTTATACATGACACCACGTGGGTTATACATGACATTAGCTTGGTTAAACATGACACTACATGAGTTATACACGACACTACCTATGTTAAACATAGAACTACCTAGGTTATACTTGACACTGCCTCTGTTAAACATAACACTCCTATGTTATACTTGACACTGCATCTGCTAAACAAAACACTGCCTATGCTATACTAGACATTACCTAGGTTATACATGACGCTGTCTGGGTTATACATGACATGACCTTGGCTATACATGACACTACCTTAGTAAAACACGACACTGCATGAGTTATACATGACACTACCTGGGTTAAACATGACATAACGCGGCTGAGGGAATCGTGATGGCAAGCGCCCTACCTACTGCGCTACCCGACCACGTGAATGTTTGTATATGAAGGACCATTTAATCTGGACAAAAATGTTTCTTCATAAAGCTATTGTTTTGTTACTATTGTTCAAATACTTGATTGAAACTGGGCAGCTCTAAAGCATGTTACTGGCGTCGTGCATTATCTTTCTTTTACGAATGCACTAGTAATTCAATTTAACAGAAAACAGACAAAGAATTTAAAGACCAAATATCCCGATGTTGAGTAAAACAATACATATATTTGAATAGAACAACTTAACAGGACACTCGTTATGTTTGGAGCAATCGACCTTGTGACAATGGACAATGGAGTTAGAACTAGTGGGGTACATGTACAGTATACTGTATTGTCAAGTCTGTACTGGTGTGTTATGTATATACTGCTTGTATTTGGTCAGATGTAGTTTTTATTTTGCTATTTTATGTTGTTATGGAGGTTTAATGTGCGTACATTATATATCGATATTCACTAGGTACTAAACAGATAGAAAAAACCCCAGATATATCTATATTTTTGATGTTTGGCTTAAATATCATTATAAATTTTATATGAGATTAAACGGAATACACATTTTGGCGTTGATACTTCATTCTTTTGGTTATTCTAAAAAACTATAAAATTGACAACCCTCTCCGAAAACAAGGACTGTTTTTATGCAAGGACATTATGACAGATATGATGCAAAGTAAAAATGATGTAGGTACTTAAATTAGCAATAAACCAGATATAAGAATTCTTTTATTCGTTCAAAGGTAAGATTGTTGATTTGGTAAAGTCATTATGACACATATATGTTAGACGTACATTTTCTGTATATGGATGTATAGTAATTCATTTTAATGAATGTTTTTCGACTGAAGCTTGTATCAATTTTTACGGCCGTACAACGTTAAACGTTTGTATGTGTTTAATCATTTATACTGTACGGTATTGTACTGTATTGAAAATTAAGCTTTGCACGAGAGTTTCAACATATGTATATGTCTTGGATATCTTTCGTAATGATAGACAGGTGAAAAGGAATTACACGTTTCCATTAAATGTATGCATTTGCTATAGTTTCCATACGACGATATATATGAAAGAATCAGGACAGTAATACAGTCGATAGTATTCTAGTTTAATGACACAATTTTATATCGCATTGCTATGACATCCTAAAAATTAAAAACGTTAGTAAAAGGGAGGATGTTTAATATAATTCATGTCAACCCTTTTACAATATCTTGACCGAAATGGCTTCACCACTTGTTCGTATAACGATGTTTTAATCAACAAGCAAGATTGTAAATACTTAAGAGACAGAATTTCCATTTATCTTGTCATCTTATGTTTTACATCGCTGGGCACTGACTTATTAGGAGGTAAATCATGTGATACTGTAAACATTAACTAGTATCGAATTATCAAAACAAAAGGTGAATGCATAGCATAATTGTGAGTATCGGTCTATACTAATACCAATGCAGAACTAACCATGACGGAAATAGATCCAAGTCATAATCATACGCTAAGAAACCACTGGAAATACCCATTTAAAATGCCCTTTTGCATTGTAAGAAGGAAATGTTTTATTAATACTGTCTGTGTTTGGGTATATATCGTAGCAACTATCACCTGACATGCCATAAGACTGCCAGTGTGTACAGGGATTGGGTACGATGATAGTCTGTGTATGTTATACAGGGACCGAAAAAACAGAAGAACGTCGGTTTTCATTCCAATACAGCATACCGGACAAGAGTATCACTGGGTTCTAAAAACTGTGTTCGAAATGTAAAACTTTCAGCAGAAATCATTTATTAAGTACTGTGTTGAATTTCAGTAGTGTCAAAAACATTGTGAAGGTGCTTTTCTAGACACACTATGGCATATTTGTTACAAAACAAACAACGGCATACACCGTGATGGAAAGGACGGTAAACAACTGCACTACCTGGATTATTCCCTCGATATTCCCTATCAAATCGTGGGCAGTTCCTTAGTTGAGTGAATCCTGGTAAGGCCTCTTTTTTTTGTATTATCAAAGACACAATTTGTTTTCACATATGCCAAATAAAATACAGTCGAGTGATTGAAGGGGATAAATAATCAATACCTACAGACAAAATTAAGTGTTCGGTCATCGATAAAACCTGACACCGTATTTTACTGATTTGAAAAGATATGACATATACAACAAAGAATTTATGAACAATATTTACTTAATTTTGTTAATGCAGAATTGTAAGTGCAAATTCATAAAATTCATATTCTAAAAGTTTCGTTTCAATTCAAACATGTAAAAGCACAGCCGAACATTTATTAACTATTCTATAGAGAATCACTGAGGAGGCAGTAGCCATTACATATGTACTTAAAGATACGTCATGTCTTCTTGTTTAACGTAGCACTAGTGCACAGAAGTTAACAAGAAAAGTGAACTCCAGTTCACTAGCTTGTGCACTGGAGATAACAGTAAAGTGAACTGGAGTTCACATCAATGTGCACTGGAGTTAACTACAGTTCACAAGGTAATGTTCTCTATCATATTATGTCTGGCCTTTTCATTAGTTTACACATACTATTATTTCCCCCCTCCCGTCTGCTCAATAAATCAATAAATCTAAAAAATAGTAAATACTATATGTTAACTATCAATATAATTAAAATGATTTCTTGGCAAAAACTAATGTTGTGTACGTGAAAAACGTCACGGAGACAGTAAAGCCGGCACAAAAGTTTGAGACGATCGTTGTTTGACACGAAATTTTTGCGAAGAAATGCCCTGAGCCATTTTGTTATATTGGTAAAATTTCATTACCCTGTACATAAAAAGAGTATTTAAAATATTAACCTGTCTTTCCCCAAAACCACCCAATAACTATTTTTTGTTTTGTTTTCTTTTTTATTCTACATATATTCTTGAAATTTGCGTCTCTAAATAGGTTAACATGTAATGCCCTTGGAACACATATGCGTCATCAAATCAAACCGAGATTTTGGCAAGATTTCAACAAAAATACCTAATTTTCCGATGTAACAGAACAACAGAGGATCACAATTATAGATAAAGGAGATCAGCTACCAAATCAAGAACGCGACATCCCCTTCCTAAAATGACACAGCGTTTTTGATGAACGGGCGTGTTATAGCATTAACTTAACACACTGACGTTCAAAATGACTACATACTGAGTTGTCAGAAATAACATTATGTATAACTGTAAACATCTACAGGTATTAAAACAGAACAAAGGGACGGACCATACTGTTATTGTGAGTGTAGGACTACAAGATATAAACCACCAAGACAAAAATAGTTCCTTATCACGAACATAACGCCTAGAAAAACCGGAATTACAGGTATTGCACAGGTTCAATGCACAGCGTTATGTTGAGCGTTTAAGTACACCACTGAACAAAGAAAATTACACAAAAGAAAAGATAGTTCCAGTCATGCAACGATCCACGGCTTTTTTCATACGTTTGCTACCTTGTTTCAAATCTTTACAACAGTTCCGGATTACAGGAAATATTGATGAGGAAAGAAACTACTTCAAAGCGATTGTAAAGAAGTTGGACAAACTCAGCCGTGACATCACAGTACACAGAGATGTCGTGGGGCTAAATTTAGCTGTAACAGTTACTCTAGAAGTAGTTATCGCTAAAAACAAATTTTATTGTCGACAGTAACTTAAATAAAAGCCCTTCATCGACATTTTCGCCAAAAGTAGTTTCAAATCGCAAATCATGTTTTACTTTCGTCATTGGAGCCAGTGGCGACCACAAACGTGAACCCTGACGTGAAATGATAAAGAAAAAGAGACATCATTAAGCTTTTCAACCTGAACATCTTATTACAACATGTCTATTGGTTTAAAAAGAAATTTCCAATATAGTCGTTGGTAAGACATGAAATATCTAAATCAATATATAATATCAATATGTATAATAACAATCTACCCCTTTGGGGAAATCAAAGATGCCTGGTTCAAATTCGGAACTTCTTCAGTTTGAAATTCGGAACGCATTTAGGTTGTATGTGAGATCTATTACTCTTTAAATGAAAATCGATATCTGAGTTATCCAAGAACTTGTAATTAGCGACAGAAGCAAACACACGAAAGATCCTCATTGTGGTCGGCAACAGATGTCAAAATCTGGGACTGAAACCGAAATTAATAGTCCCCACTCGGGCTCCCCAGGTGTAACTTAACTAATTCATAACCAAGTAAGTATCATTTGTAACGAAGGTAGTGTCATGTTTATGCAGGAAGTGTCTTTATAATACATGTTGTGTCATTACAACGGAGTATGTGTAAATGAACGTAATCAAACGTGAGGCTAAGGAAGCTGAATTCATTCGACTTCTCAGACCCCGCACGAGTTTCGATCAGTGTGTTTTATCATATTTATTTTTGTCTATTGAAGAATTATGTTTGTAAAGTAGTGACATCGGGAGAGTGTCGGATCAGTATTATGATTGTCCCGAGTTCGCCCCATATAGTTATTTTTTTATTTTTTTTTGTAAATAATAGTCAACAGTTAAAGTATGGGTATAAGGAATATAATAGGTTTATGATCCCCCGAGGCCAAGACTATTTCCCGAGGCGAAGTCGAGGGAAATATTACTGGACGAAGGGGATCATAAACTTGCTATATCCCGAAATATCCATGCTTCAACTGTTTTATTATACCGAAATAAACACCCCTTACAATATTCTAAATATTATTAGATAACAAATTTTCAACAGTTGGACCACTTTATTAACAAAACCAAAATTTTCTTGAGAATCAACATAAAAAAACAGTTTTCGCAATAACATGAAATATAGGATAACACATGTACAATAAACAATAAATCACAGTTTTTGCTTGAAAATTTGCCAACTGTCTTTTGTCTCCAATATGTGCGACAACTCGCTCTCGACCAACACAGAAAACCTGGGGGTCGCCATTTCTGTTGTCGTCAGTCAACAACAATGCGAGGTGAAGGTCGGTCCAGAAAGTACCGGCTCCGTTGGCCGGAAATTGCCGACGTCATTCGATTGCACTGATTGGTCAATTTTCGGTCAGGCCCCGCCTACGACGTCACTGAATTTCGCCCCATATAGGGAGAGTTTTTATTTTAATTTTTAATTTTTTAGTATTATCTTTTTGTAAATTATAGTATTACTAGTAATTCTAAATCCTAAACAAATGGTACGCTTTGCCTTAGGACTATAATTAATGTATTTATATTGCTGTGCTATCGTTATGTCGGGTACGTGTATGGCGACGTCGCTATAGGACGTCAACAGTTTGGAGAGATACAAGTACTAAAGACTCGTTGTTAAGGATTTTCTTTTGATAATATATATATATAGAGAGAGTTGAATGAAAAATAACTGTTGGTTATTGAAGATGTCAATAACATAAGGCACCAAAGAGACACTTGCCAGGTCTCAAACATAACATTTATATTCTATATCCCTTACGTACGCTGAGTACAATAGGTGTTTGGTTATGTGACACCATTTCTTGCCAATATCAAATAACGGCTATGGAAATTGGAATCAAACTTTGTTTTGTTGGTTTCTAGATGTATTTGCTACATTCTTGGCAAGCTTCTTGGTTCTGTTCACTGCATTCCTCGTCACGAAAGACCCAAGTTCGCGTCGCAAAGCTTCGCCATGTTAATTTTCTTTTTCGGACTCACGCATACACAGTGCTATACATAGGGCATAGGGACATACATATAATTAAAAGAAAGTCCTAATATCGTTGGTAAGTAGCTCGTCAGCTGGCGGCTCGGGTCGGCCCGCCTCCCGAAAGGGGGCGCGGAGCCACCTTTTCCAAAATTTCACTTGGGCTTGGGTCGGCCCTCCCCGACACCAGGGGACGCGGGGCCGCCTTTTCCCAAATAAAATTCAATCTTTTAAATTTTATTTCCTTAGCGGAAGCCCATGGATACCAAAATTTCACTTGGGCTCGGATCGGCCCGCCCCGACACTAGGGGGTGCGGAGCCGCTTTTTCAAAAAAAACATTTATTTTTTATTACTTGTCCTTGGCGAGCCCAGTGATCCCGAAATTTCTTCTTACGACCATCCCCCGACCGTTCTGTGGCTTATTTTCTAAAATGGTATTTTTATGAAAGGTGATCATTCATATTATAGTCCCCTGAAAACCTACCTATGACCAAGTGGCATACAAATCATATTTATTCAGCTTTCCAAATTTGCTCAAACAAAAAAAGTACAGCAAACCAGAGGTATTAGCATAACTGATATGTGATTAGTTAGAAGGAACGCTATCACGCTTGTTCAAATAACAAACATCAATATAAAGGTAAAAAAGACCCAAATATTTTATGAAATATTTAAGGACAAATGACAAACGTTTTAACATATTTTGGAGAGAATCTTAATTCACCATACACTTTACAATAAGATTATATAATTAATTAGGTATCAATCATTTTGTTAAGTTAATGGTTATTTATATTATTATTTTGTTTAGTATTTGCGTGTGCTCAGTATTATCAAATCGTTGGTTTGATAGTCAGAACCATTCTTATCATGGGTTCTTTGACTGAAGTTTAGGACTTATCAAATAGCAGTTAATGTTGAATCATATAGATAACACAATTGAAAAACAGTATTTTCGTTATATATTTACAGGCGAGAAAATGTCAGATCAGGACGAGCAATACGAGAAGTCTTGGATTCTACATCATATCCTGGACAGGTATATAGGGAGCCGGGAGATGGTGGCAACCAGGCGGAAACTTCGTCTTATACAAGAGCAGATAAGAAATTGTGAGCAAAAAGGTAAAAAATGTTTAACAGGAAGCTCGGTTGAGGGAATGGAGATGGAAGGCTCGGACATGGATGTAATGTATATAATGAGCGATGTAATTGTGATTTGCCCTGATCAGTACACCGGAATTCCTCCGAACAACTTTGTGGAAATTGTGTGTCCAGATCAGATCATCAGGATACCTGTACCTTGTTTTGGCGACACAGATGAAACAGTTTTGATAATGAGAGACACTGACTGCCGACCTGGTTATGTAACCGTTGAACTTATTGAACTGGGACAGAGTTACTATAAAGTTTTTGATCACTGCATAGAACATTTAAGAGATGTAAATGTCTTATCAAGTGAAAAGTATGCACGGTATTTTGTAGATTTTCGTTCTGTAACTCCCATGGCAGCGAATGGGCCAGCTGCAACTGCGACGAAAGAGGAGACTTCATTTGGACTTGATATTGATCGGGTGTCTTCTTTACGGTGTAGTAGTTGGCCACGAGAAGCTAATGAGTGGGTGAGTCGGCCTCGCCTGTATGAATGGCCAGATGAAGGTTTGAGAAGTCAGGTAGTACTATGTGGCTGTTATCTTGTCCCCGTAGGGGACAAAACATCTGACTACTCACACCTCCAATGGCGGATTTCATTTACAACAGCAGAAAGGAAACTCATTTATTCTCTGACTCATACACAATTTCTAATATATGGACTTTTCAAGTACTTCTTGAAACAGATAGCAAACAGTCTAGAGCAGATAATGGGGAAGGCAGGTATTATATCATCTTACATTATAAAAACAGTAATATTCCATGCAGTGGAGAGCACACCTGTTTCATTATGGCAAGAAAAAAATACATTTTTCTGTTTCATGCTTTGCTTGAAGATTTTGATCGCGTGGGTGAAGGCAGGGCATTGCCCAAATTACTTCATTAGCAGCAACAATATGTTCCATGGCAAAGTTTGTGATGAAAATCAACAAAAACTACTTCGTTTTCTCATTGAGCTCCATGACATGAAATGGGAATGTCTTTCAGTTGGAACATTTATACAACCGTCTATAGGAACACTTCTTAATAGGGTGAGAAATGGACACTTGGATTATGTGCTACCTACGCCAAAACAGTCAGAAATGGAAATTGACAGCCAGATATTCCATAACATCAATTCAATTATCCCTAAGTCTGCCTCGCTTCCTATGTTAACTGGATTACTGTCAAAATCAACGTCTGACATTGATGAATTTATAGACTACATCTATACAGCAACTGCACTGTCTTTTATCGGGGTAGATACTTTCGAGAAACATGTTGCTGCTAAAGGAAATAAAGAGAAGTACAAATTCCTTAGGAAAAGCAAAAACCTGATGAAACCATTTTCATCAGTGTGTACCAGTCCAGGTCTACTTATGTTGGCAATATTTTACTACCAGACGGGAAATTACAGCGAAACACTGGAGATATGTGGACTCGTTTCCAAAATTTATTTTGATAAAGGTTCAATTTTGGAGGACAAAGACAGGTATGAACATCTCTATTGTGGGCGTGGATACACCCTCCTACACAAATTTCAGGAGGTATATGTATCATCAATTAAGTTTAAACCGAACAGACTAAAGTTCTGTCCATCCCAATTACACATCGAGTTGCGAAAACGTCATGAGAGAAACCTCCTATTAATCCCTCCACTCCCGTTTGCTGTGTTCCTGTCATTTCTGTGTTATCATGAGCTTGGCGATAACATAGGACGGAGTGCGTCATTGAGGAACCTTCGGGCCGTGAAGTATGACGAGGAACAGGGAGGTAGAAAGCACTGGATAGTCCATAATCTCTTGGGGATATGCTATGAAATGGTTGGAGACACGCACAGAGCGCTCAGGGAATACACGGACTCTCCTTGTGGTCCAAATTTCGGGCAAAATGAAAACCCTGCCAAGGAGAGAATAGAACGGTTGCAACATTCATAATAGAGACACATACGTTTCTATTTAAGGAAAAAATGAAAAGTACAGATATCGTTACAAATGCAAAACAAATAATGGGACCACTTTCATTAGTGTGTACAAATCGTGGTCTTTTTATGTTTGTATTTAACATGTTTACTACTGGAAAATTACATGAAAGCACAGGGGATGTATTGAAACCTTATATCTCCTTTGAAAATATATGTTGGTGGCTGTTCAACTATAAACCACAAAACAGGTATGAACATCTATACCGGGGGCGTGGACAAACCCTACTGCAAAAACATAAGGAGATATGTGTATCGTGTTTGGAGTTTCCACGAAACGCTTTTACAATTACACAATGAAATGTCCAATCTGCCGTTGGATGACATTCTTTATATACCTCCACTCACTTATGCTGTGTTCTTGTCATTTCTGTGTGAGCATGACCTTGAAGACACCAGAAGATGTAAAGCAACATTAAATCACCGTAAAGAAAGACTTGGAACAATGCGATTTTAACCACTGGATAGTCAACAACATCTTGAGCATATGCTATGAATAGGTATTAGACAGACACAATGCTCTCAGTGAGTACATGAACTCTCTTGGTGGTCGACAAACATATCAATTTGATAACCCTGTTATTGAGAGTAAAGAACGGTTGAAAAATTCGTTATGTCAAACATAGGATTACTTATGTCAGTCAGAGAGATTTACAAGGACAATATCCATGCAAATAACAAATATAACAGAACGAATGGTAATTAGACGACATGAGATGAGACTGAAAAGATCATACTGATATTCGTTAATGTGAAATTGGATTTGCTCAAAGTTGTACCGTACATGGTTCAATATGCTGGCATTACCATGGTAAGCTTACCTTGGAAAGAAAACGTAATTATAAAATAGTCTTCAAATAAGCTGCAAATTCTGGGACGTGGCACTGTTACAAATTTTGAAGTGTTTATACTGTGTGTTGAACATGTAATGTTGTATTAATCTAGCGTTAATGTGCGTGTGTTGGTGTAGCCAAACAAAATTAGCAAAACAAAGTGTAATTTAAAGGCCTGCTCTGAAAGTCTTGTCATCTGTTATGTATCAGATGAAGAAAATAACTAGTTATGTGACAGCTGTCCTCAATTCCAACATCTTGTGTGAACCTACAGGTTAATGTAATCTGTTTCATCCTTTCACTCAATATTCTTCCACTTCCCGTTCGGCTGGTTTCCACTACCGCCGACGCATGGAGAACTTTGCTTTTTTTGCAAAAGAGAGTATGTCATATTGAATGAAACTGATTTGTCAGTTTGACCTTATACCTTTCGTGATCTTTATATTGACCTTTTGGTATGCCTTACATACATAAAACCTTGTTTACTTGCCAGGGAAGCATCATTGATGTATATAATTGATCAGTTTTGTCTATTACTTACGGGGATATATAATGACCGTTAGTAAAAGTTTGGTTTTGTTCATGTATATATGAATTTGCAAATGTATCGATATTGTTGAAATTTTGATTTTCATATCAGCATGTATACATTGAAGTTTCTTCTCAGTTAAATAAGTAGCTCGCCTATTTTGAGAATAGGAGGGCTAATGTAGTCACCCCGGCGTCGGCGTTCCACCCTCTGAGGTTAAAGTTTTTGGGCAAGTTTTTTCCAGACAGTATTGGATCATCACACTCAATACACTGTTGTCTATTATGAGGTGAGGCATTTATATCGAGTGTAAGCAATGTGCTGGACCATATTTTCATATTTTAGGGACCAAAAACAGTTTAATTGGACGTAATTAAATTTGAGATTAAAGTTTTTGGGCAAGTTTTTTTCCAGACAGTGTTGGATAATCACACACAATACACAGTTATCTATCATGAGTATAAGTCATTTATATCGAGTGTAAGCAATTTTCATATGTTTTTGGGCAAGTTTTTTTGGGTAGTGTTGGATAACCAGCATTAATAGGCCGTTGTCTATTTTAACGTTGAAGTATTTATATTGAGTGTTAGCAATGTTCTGGACCATATTTTGTCATATGTTAGGGGCCAAAAACAGCTTAATTGGACTTAATTAAAGTTTTGGACAAGTTTTGTTGTGTAATGTTGGATCATCACCATCAATAGGCTGGTGCCTTTTATAAAGTCGGAGTATTTATATGGAGTGTAGCCAATATTCTTAATTGTATTTTTGTCATTTTAGAGGCCAAGTGGTTAGATTGACTTGGTTTAAGTGTTTGGGACTTTTTTTTGTGTGTGCAGTGTTGGATCGGTCACCATGATCAATACGCTGTTTACTATTTCACGTTGGCTGGTCATCTCTTCTTGCATGTTAAGGTACAGCAAAATCTTGTTATATTGCAATCATTTGTTCAAAGAAATGTTCGTATTATAAAAGTATAAGGAATTCTTAAGGAAAACATACCTAAGGGACCTGGAAATGTGTTGGCGGTAAGTGAGAAAATCAAATGAAAAGACGTGCATTATACAAAGGTTTACTGTACATTGGTTTCTATTGATATTTGCTATTTTACAACATAAATCACCAATAGGCGAGCTATGCTGTTCTCCAAAAGCTCTTGTTGTTTTATTATGCAAAGACAACTTATTTGTTGTCAACAAATACCGTTATTATTATTCTTATTCCTCTGCCATATTTTATGGCGTCTTAATCTCCTGAACGGTAGCAGATACGATCATAGCATATTTTGTACAGTATAGGACCTAGTATGAAGGTTTTATTGAAACATTTTCAAGTAGGTCAATAATTAAAAATAGCCGTCAAGACGTCAAAGGTCAAAATCTTTAAAACAGCTATAACTCGAAAATCGTTGATTGTACATAATTAATACCATTATATTATTTGTAGATAATTTGCATTTCTAACTTTTTTTTCATTACATGTCTATGCAACAAATGTCCAATAAAAAGTTCGCTGTTGGGTTAAAGATCACAATTTTTTATTTTTCAATGTTTTTGAGAAAGTCTTTTACAGATCGATGCAGAATGTCATTTCGATGAATTTGATGTCTTTAGTTTTTCTGTAACATTTACCGTTAACGTTGTACGCAATTTTGAATATTTCCTTTGATTTGATCTTTTTAAATGCCGACAATATGTTCAAACTTGTTTTACTCCAATATCAATAAAAAATATTTTGTTTAGTTGTAATGGAAAAGGTTTCCCAAGATATCCTCTAACATTTGGTAACATTTTCAACTTCATCGAAAAAACAAAATAACCGTCATGACGTCACATTCGTTTTTTTCAAATTGCAATACCTCATTAATGGACAAATTTATTTAATTCATCTTTGGATTTGTTGTGCAGAATAACAAATAAATAGCTTTTTCTCAAGAAACATCTTTGAGTAAAATGTCAACTTCAGGTTTTCGGTAAGGGTCAAAGTTGAAAATATCTGAATTTAAAAATTGTCCTGAAATTTTCACATTTTAAATTTCCTTTCAAGTTTCACCACTGGGATTCAGCTCAAATTTGCCTGAAATGATCCTGAGATAGTACTGACCAAATACTGTGGTTTTTTCCGGTTGTTCGGAAATCCAGAATGGCCGCCATTGCTGCCATCTTGAAAAACATAATTTAAACTTCTTCTCCAGTTCCCCTGGTGCCATTGAGCTAAACATTGGTGGGTATGTTAAGGAAAGGGAGCCGACCAAGTGTTGTTATTGTTTGGCCTTGTCAAAACTTTGACACGCCAACCATGGCAGCCATTTTTGTACACATGGCTTTTGTAAACAAAACCTTTTTAAAACTTCTTCTCAAGTTCCGCCAGTGGAATTCAGCTCAAACTTACCTAAAATGATCCTGAGATGGTCATGACCAAGTGTAGTTATTTTGCGGAACAAAATGGCCGTCATGACGTCATATCCGATTTTTTCTCTTGTTGCAATACCTCATTAACGGATGAATGTATTGAATTCATCATTGGATATTCAAATAAATAACTTTTCTCAGGAAACATCAACTTCTGTAAAACATCAACTTCTGATTCTCGGCGGGGTCAAAGTTCGAATGTGTAATTTTGTAAAACAATGTTAAAAAAAACTTCTTCTCAATAACCAAGTGACCCAAGGGCATGCTATTTGGTGAATATTATGCTTAAGCAATGGACTATCAAGTTTTATAATATGAATGACCTTGACTCATTTTCAAGGTCACTTGGGGTAAATTATATTAAACTTTTCCAAATTCTCATTAGCGGAAAAGTCCAGGGTATTGATTTTTGGTCTATAGCATGCTGGGGGATGGGCTACCAAGTGTATGTCCAAGAATGACTATCAAAGGTCAACTTCGGTTGGCGTCAAAATTGAAATGCCCTTTTTGGGGTAATAAACCTTGAAAAGCTTGTTCTTGTGTTGTTTGAGGTAAAGAGTCTTAATATTTAATGTGTAAGCTGCTGGGATGTTTAGCTATAAGGCCAAATCAGTACTTACAGTTAAAAAGCCCGTACATTTTTTAGCCAACAATTTCTTTTTTTAAATGTTTTGCTGGTTTTCAAATAAGACATGTTTGTATTGTTACCGTTTGAATTTTTAATGTTTTTACTTCAGATACAGCAACGTGGTTTTTTTCTCGCAAATGAAGTTGTCCTGTTTATTAATTGAATATAAAAAGTTATACTATTTGTCATAAGTATTTCGTGTACGAATAAAGTATTAAAAATGCACCTTTATTGCTTTGATTTTATTTTGTGTTGTTTATATTTTAAATGACAGGCGCATACCATTTAGGCAAATGGTTTCACTATATCGGTTAAAATTTCATATATTTGTATATATATAAAAAGAAGCACAAACAAGGATGTATTTTTTTCTGGCTGAGAGTGGTTTTCCGTGTCAAATTGGTTATTTTTTATGTTTAATTTCCATTATAACAGCTCCGCTTTTTCGGCATGTAAATTGTACGCTACTTTTAATGCTGTTCAGTATAACTCATTATCAAATATAAAGGATTGGCTAATTTTAAGCTTCATTTGCAGTCTAGAGGGTCTAAGTTCGACTCCTTCAGATATATTTTTTTTCTTTCGTCTTATTTTTATTTCCAAACTTTCGAATTCCAAACAACGATATTTATATTTATGTTTAATTTCCATTATAATAGCTCCGCTTTTTCGGCATGTAAATTGTACGCTACTTTTAATGCTATTCAGTATAACTCATTATCAAATATAAAGGATTGGCTAAATTTAATCTTCATTTGCAGTCTAGAGGGTCTAAGTTCGACTCCTTCAGATATTATTTTTTTCTTTCGTCTTATTTTTATTTCCAAACTTTCGAATTCCAAACAACGATATTTATATCAAAACGTGAGGGGGATATCTTCTCACAATGGAAGTAAGTTTTAGGTTTCAGGGGGCGGAATATTTATACACGTACACTGGGATGTGGATTATAAGGTGACAGAGGGTTTCAGGATTATACTCACATATATCGAAAGTATTAAGGTTCACATAAACTTGTTCTAAGGTTGTGTATGTCAATTTGACATACATATACCTTCGGTGGTCAGATGGTTCAGTTGATAGCGCACTAGTCTTTTACCAAGGCGCTGGAGTTCGATTTCCCGATTGGACGTGAACGGGGTCACCTACCCAACCACGTGGTTTTTCGCCAGGTTCTCCGGTTTCCTCCCACATTTAGACTCTTCGGGCGCCAATATCCGGCCTAACAAGAGTGATTAATATAAGCTGAAAAAACGTATTTAATAATAGATGTAAAATAAAAATAAAAAGTTTGAATATCTAGATTATGAAATTGGTTGCTAGGACACATACTGAATCCCTGGGATTAGTGTTTGTTTTTTAGGTAAAGACTGTAGAGGGAGACATTCAGAGACAATTTACTCCTATCATCACGATTATAAGGTGAGATTATAATTAATAGATTATCTCACCCCTCGGGGATGGGATAGGGGAATCTCAACCCGACGATGGAAGAACCTTAAGTTGCAAATCACCTGACTTTGCCGATTGGCAAATTAAGAACCTTACCCCGAGATTCCCAATCTCACCTGAAGAGGGTAAAAATATGCTTTATCTTTTACCTTGTTCACTGTTGACGTGACGTAGATGAATGGTTTACGTGACGTCATACAACTGTTAATTATGAAAATAGGAATCCCCCTCTCTCATCCCTAGAGTAATACTAATAGAATCCAACCCTGATGTGAGTTTTGGATATTCAAACTCAAGGGATAAAATATTGAGCAGAGGACCCTCGGCTAATAACCTTATTCAAACCTAACATCAGGGATGGATTCCATTTTTTTGCTCGTTACTTAAAATCCGTAAAAACAGTTGATTTTCTATTAAAGTTGTAAACTGTTTGCACATTTCGCATTTGCATATGAAGCCCGTGTGGCAATTGATAATGACGTCAATGACTCTGACCCAAAACGTCATAGAATGACGTCACGAACAATAGCGTGAACCCGAAGTCATTATAATTCCCCTCTAGTCCGAGCGTGTAAGCGATCCAGACCCGAAGGTTGGATAGAATTTTAGTAAAAGTGTGAACACCTCTGTCAAGGGTAAGATAATAAAGTGTCCATGATATAGAGGTCTAGGAAATGGCATTATAAAATGCAGGTTGACAAGGAATTCAAAGATTATGTCGGTCACTTGAGAATATTAAAATGGTCAATAGTAGTGTAATCAATGTAATTAGTTTAAATAAAAGGTATGATCAATGGAAACTATATGTTTTAACGATTAGGTCTCGAAAACAAAGTAGAAGATTTAATCAACATAATTAATCTCAGAGGCATGTATACCTGACTGTCTGTTGTCTTGTTATTAATGTCGTATAAGAATGGATACGCATGCAAAACGGTTTCCACATCAAAATTATTTACACCAGAAACATCTTATTTTTGAAATGTTTTGTATTGTGTAATTGTTTAATACCTGTTTACCATTATTATTACGTGTTTTAGAATACATTAATACTTTGTTAGTACCTCCACGACTATAAGGTTTACAAACTTGGTAAATCCCGTCATAAAGTCTTTTCTTATCAACTTCTTCAACTTCCAATATTTCCAGGCCGTATTTGATGATCACATATTATTTTCGATTGGCGCAGGGGAGACAACTCTTTTAATACATCGGTACTTCTGCAATTATTAATAATTCCACGCCGTATTTGATGATGACCTCTCTTATTCTTTCCATTGGCGCAGGGGAGACAACTCTTAAAATACATCGATACCATCTTGTGAATATAATAAGCGAGTTACATCAAAGACTATCTGAATATATATATATATTTGGTACGTTTGTCAGAGGTGCAGTGAATATACCTAAATTGTCGTCTTTTTGAAGTTTAATAGATCTGTGATTCGAAATGGAAGCAGGTTATATTTATTTAACGGTCTTCCTTGCTGGGAGTGTCTGCTGGAATTGCTGGAATCGCTTAATACAATGAGAAAAAGAAATGTATTTACTGCCAGATTCACACAAATGACCATTGTATACAGAGGCGGGGTCTTATTGATCGGGACTGTCCTTCCGTCCTTACGTTTATTTGTCTGTGATACAATCTCAGAGTAATCCCCCTTTACACCAGTTCGTTTATTGTCAACCAAATCCACCTTTACTAATTATTTCAACATGCTCTAAAGCTTTGCACTTATGACAAATATGTCTATTTTTTGTGGGAGTTTTACTGTTTCTTCAAAACCTCATCCAAACAACATATAATACAGTTTGTAGATATCATCAGTAGCCCATGTAGCTGTAAGCTTGCCATTTCTTATTTGTATTTCGCTTATTTGAGTCAGAGTTATGTCCCTTTTGTGAGTTATTATGCATAAATTGGTTTGGTTAAATGTTTTGTATGGTTAAACGTCGATCAACAGTTTATATTATGCCAGTGTACGTGCACGTCCCTTTTATTTACATTTTTTGTCTTATCTATACATAAATTTACTTGAAAAATGATATGGCTTTTTTTTTAGAGGGAGGTGTATGTAGTTGGCCCGTTGCTTATAATTAGTGCCAAATGCTATCAGGGCTACCTATTTAAGGTATTCTTCAATATGTCGAAATGTTTTAAATAAAGATGCCCAACAAAACATCAGCCCGGGACCAAGGGCATATACCTCTTTATATACTCCATGTAGTTCTTACCTGCAGACATACTTTTTTAAAACGCTTTTGTTGCCTGATCTTCTTTAGAACTACTGAAGAAGTTTCAACGGATAGTATGATCACCAGTAACCCTTATAGGATTAATATACTCGCATATGTACCAAAAGTCATTATAATCTATATACTGCTTCAACCTTGTTCACAAATAGAGAAGAGTTGTTCTGTACAATGACACAGTGACCTTGATTGGAGTCAGGTTGTCCTGGAGACCAGAGGGCGCTGTTGATCACTTCATCTCCGTCACTGAACTTACATGGACCCAATACATTCATCCCGGACACAAATAGGGGAATGTGGTCTTAAACCTAATAAAACAAATTGTCGTATTTACTTAATTTTCCATATACATGTATAAACATTAACGATAAATAAGTCATAATGTTTTAGATGAGAAAGTGAAGTAATGTTCTTTAAAAATAATCTGCGTTACATTGTTTGTCAAAAGTACTGTTAAATTAACATATTCCAGGTGACATATCTCTCAACAACACCTATACTTAATACCGTCAACCAACGGAGCACTGATTCCCACAGTCAAGTAACCAACAGATGACACAGTAGATTTGTCTATGATCTCAACGTTACTGCTAACATGTCAATGAAAACATATCTTAGTTGATACCACAAGTAATCATGGTAGATATTCATTGTGTACAGTATAGTTCTCATTATGTAAAAAAAACACCGATTACGATTATTGTAAATTGATATATCAATGTTTTATAAACATCTGTATCCTTCCAGAGTCTAACCTAGCAGCAATATCGATGACGTTTATGTCACCGTTCAAATAATTCAGTATTAAATGTCAATGTTTAATAGTGAAAGAAGACACTTTTTTAAATCGGTAATGGAAAATTATGTTGTAATTCATATCAAGCAGTAGATCATAAAAGTGTTAACAAATTAAAAACTTTATAATTTGTTGATTGTATTGCTATTATCATAATGTATTTGTCTATTTGCAATAAAATATGTTTATTTGAAAGGCTGGCCAAATTATAAGTCACGTATTACAAACGAATCATCTCCGGGGAGTATTATTTTGTAAAAAGCAAGCACTTGGAAAGACGTAAGGTTTTATTAAGTGAATACAGAAAAAAACATGATATATATTGAAAGGACAGAAGGTGCCCACTTCTTTGTCTGAGGAACCTTCTGATATGAATATTCCACGCCTGTGTATCACATATAATTGAATCACATTCTTAGAAAGATTAATTTCTCACTTGATGTCAATCTCTCGTGTACTATATTGTATTACTCTTCGTAGCACTCGGTCACTTAATACATTGCCTTTCCATCTAATGTGGCTTCTAAAAGGGGTATGATTGTTTAGAAAGCGTGTTGATTCATTCTGTATTTATTGTAATTCTCTGTAATATGTTGAATATACTAAAACTCTTTAGTATACAGATTTACGCTGTAATTTGTTTTTCGCCTTTTCGTTTTTGATGTATTGATAAACGTGTAAGTAGATCTATCCATTCTTTGGATGTACTGCCTCATGTTTGTTTATTCTTAATACAGTGATGATTTACTTGGTTTTACGCTAATATAATCTGTTATATGTGTTTTACTCTGTCTTTATGTTCGTTTACTCTATTGCATATATATATATATATATATATTACCGCATCACTTGCGCTCTATATCCCTGGAATATGTCAAGGAGAAATCGAAGGCTCAGTATGCAGCACCTTGCGGTAAGAATCTCGCTGTCGCGTAACAGTCAAGTTGACGAACTTTGAACCGAGTGTCGCTCCTCTGTAATCTTCAAAAAGACAGGTATCAGCCTAGTGATTGGTCAGATTTCCTTTACCTAAGGCCAATCAAATAGCTAGCCGGCGTGCCTTCAATGTTGCTATGACATATCCCAGGGGTGCAGATAGCGTAATTGAGCGTAACGAATGGAGTATCGGGGTTGATATTACTGTAAGTTCCTGCTTAACTCTGCTAGATGAATTGGGCAATGTATTGATTTACTGTGTTGACGTGAATTTAGTGTGTCAGTTTAATAAATTAATATATCAACACATTCACTAACGTCATTTTGTTTACTTATTATGCTAGACGTTCTGAAACGGCAACATTTTTTACTCCAAATCAATTCCGTTCAGCCGTGATTGATATTCGATGCAGAGCATTGTGGCATTATCTTGGTTAAGGTTACGTTCGTTCACTTTGTAAAGAGTGGTTTCGTTTGGGATAGGCCGAAAGCCAAGGGCTGTGTCTTCCAAAGAAAAGACACACATAACACATTTCTTCAACTTTTTATCATAAATGGTAAACTTGAGTCGAAAGGTCCCCTTTGCCAAACAGTGCTCCAATCAAACTGTAGTTAAATCTTATCATATGCAGGGAAGGAGATGATTTTTTATTGTTTGCTATGTTTCTCCTATTTGGTTTCGCTTCTCTGGCTCTTAGAGGGAATCATTTGCTTTTACAAAACTTAGTTCTCTTTGCCAAAGGATGGTTTGTATAAAAATTGGTTAAAAGTCCCAATATCTGTAAGTAAGAAAAGGAACCTCCCTTCGTTAATACAGTCAACACATAGTATACAACTGTCATGCAAAAGGCATTATTTGATCTAGATTTCATCACCCTAATGCACTGTAGAGGATTCCATCATCGCAACAAAATATGGTCATTTGTTCATCACAACTTATGATAAAAGCTTTCATCACCACAAAATATGGTAGAAGATTTCATCAGCACAACATACGGTAAAATATTTCATCAAAACAACTTATTGTAAAATATTTCATCACAACACACGATAAAGCATTTCATCACCCCAACATACTGTAAAACATTTCATCACCACACCTTACCGTAGAAACTTTCATCACCGCAACATAGGTAAAACATTTCATCACCACAACATACTGTATAATGTTTCATCACCACAACTTACGGTAAAATATTTCATCATCACAACATACGGCAGAAAATATCATCACCACAACATACGGTAAAAATGTCATCAACACAACATACAGTAAAAGATATCATCGCCACAACATACGGTAAAAGATTTCATCACCACAACATACGGTAAAAAAAATCATCACCACAACATACGTTAAAATATTTTACCAACACAACATACGGTAAAAGATATGAGAAGACTATTGAATTCATGAACAAAATCTACTTAATTTTGTTTATTCAGAATTGTAAGTGTAAATTTATCTTTTCTGTAAAAAAAATCAATTCAAACATGTAAAAGTACAGTTGGGGGATAGGCAATCCATTTTCACCTTTTCCGCCCCTACAAACGGTTAATAATCCCTCAATGTATTCAATACGAATTCATTTCGTTGAGGGATTTTTCGTGTCAAACATATATCGTCTCATAGATTTGTCTATGCCGTACTGTCTCCATGGTGTTACATATATAACATCCATTTTTACCAAGAAATGCCCTAAGCCGTATTGTTATATTGGTAAAATTTCTTAACCGTGTTCATAAAAAGTATTTCAAATATTAACTCGTTTTTCCCCATTATAACACTACAACTACGTCCCCAGAAAAACGATCAATAAGTTTTTATTTATTTTTGTTTTTATTAACAAGTTATCAGGTTATTTTTAGAATAACATGTAATGCCCTAGGAATGTTTATGCGTCATCAAATCAAAACGAGATTTCGTCGAGAGTTTAATAAAAACACCTGAATGAACTTTTGTGCATAAACCGCTTAGCAAAGCTCACACAGTTATTTCGGTATATACGGTATAACCCAAAATTAATCCTGGTTATTCCTTAAATAGCATAAATATATTAATACACCTACTTGGCTGTTGGTTTGGGATATGTCATTATCGAAAATGCTTCTCTGGTAATATCAAGTAGGGTAAACACACTCGTGTTTAAACTCACAACAAGGGTCTGTATCTAAATGATATTTCACTTAAAAACATTTGTATCTTTTATTTCTGAACAGCAACAATCGACCAAAATCCATATAGGGATTGAACGACGATTTTTTTATATTTCATACCGGCATGAAAATTAAAAATAAACGCCGTTCAATCCATATATTTACATTATAACTATAGGACAATCGTTTAATTTAATCTATTTGATGCTAAATTATAAATTTATTCACTACGTATTGTATATGCATTGTCCTTTAAACATGATTGGCGGAACAGCCCTATCTAAATAAAAATGGCGCCAATAATTAACCGTGGTCATTTGAGCTTTTGACGCGGGGACATTATCAATGCTGTCCGAAGCGAAGCGACAATACTCTCATTGCACAAGGTTATGCTATACGTCATTTGTAAACCACGTGTCATCTCACGAGAGTGTTTTCATACTCAAATGAAATGCAATTCTGCTGGTAATGTTCATTGTGGGTTGCAGCGCAAATGTAAATTTATCTATATATATAAATATATTGAACAATTAGAGTTATATGAAACATTATCATTGGTAAGTGAAGATGTCAATAATATAAGTCCACAAAGAGACACGTGCCAGGTGTCAAACTTAACATACATATGATATATCCCCTACTAAAGCTAAGAACTATACGTGCTAGGCTACGTGATCCACTTACCTGTCAATACCAAGCAACGGCTATGAAAAGTCAGAATCAAACTTTATTATGTCGGCTTCTAGATGTGTCTGTTGCATAATTTATTTTTTATCTCCATGTAAGGCTACTTTGCAATCTCCGTCAAGAAAGACTCCAGCTCGCTTTGCATAGTTTCGCCATGTTAATTTTATTTTTCGGAAACACGCATGCGCAGAGCTATACTTAATATAAGCGTTAGTTTAGTAATGGGAGGTCGAATTAAAAAGCTGATTATTTTCTGCAATAGTTAAATAAACTAGCAAACAATTTAATTAGTGTAATCAAGCGAAAGTGTAAGTTTTGTGACATATTTTAAGTGGTACTTTTAATTTTATTTTTAATAATGATTTTGCCATTATAGTCCCTTTATAACCTGCCAATGACCAATTGACTTAGTCATTTAAATTCATCGGGTAAGCTTCCAACAGCGCTATCAGATTTGCGCAAATAAAAAAAACATAACTTCAGTTCTTTAAACGTCGCAGGTTTAAGAGCTAAAAATAAGTAAGAAAACAAGTTATTACGTTTGTTTAAATACACAACATCAGTATAAAGGTCAAAAAGACCCAAATATCCCATTAAACATTTGTGGACAAATGACAAACTATAGTTTTTTTGGATAACTTTAATTTCAATTCAACATACAAAACCGAGTTTGGTGATATTTTATCGTCTAAGTAAGATTAAATAAATATGGAAGGTTAAGTTTGTGTTTTTTGTTAATGTTTGTCTGTTAAGTATTTAATTATGCTCAGTATTATAAAAACCGTTAGTTTGGTAACAGAATAATTCTGATGATGAGTTCTGTATCTAACGTTAATCAAATAGTAGTCGGTGTTGAATTATATAGATAATCCCATCAAAAACAGTAATATCGTTATATTGTTACAGGTTAGAACATGGCAGATCAGAAGGAGTCTTGGATTCTACATCATATCCTGGACAGATATATAGGTAGCCGGGAGACGGTGGAAACCATTAGGAAGCTGACCCTAGTGGCTGAAAAGATGCAAAACTGTGGGGGGATAACAAAAATTAACACAGGGAGCGCGGCTGAGGGAATCATGATGGAAGGCTCGGACAGGGATACGATGTTAGTAATCAGCGATGTACTTGTGATTTGCCCTGATCAGGACACCAGAATGCCCCCAAACAACACAGATAAAACAGTTTTTATGATGAGAGAGGCTGACAGCCGACCTGGGTATGTAACTCTTGAACTAGTGAAACTGGGACAGACGCACAATGTAGTATTCAATCATTGCATTAAACCAGTTAGAGATACACATTTCATATCAAGTGAAATGTTCGCACAGCATTTTAAAGATAAACTTGTCTCCTTTAGTCCCATGGGAAAGCATGACCGCGTTGTGACTTTAAAGGCGGACCATACTCTCTTTGGACGTGATTTTGATTACATGTGTTCTTTACAGTGTATATGTTGGCCACGAGAAGCTAATGAGTGGGTGCGTCGACCTCGCCTGTATGAATGGCCAGATGAAGGTTTGAGAGATAAGATAGTAAAACATGGTTGTTATCTTGTCCCCGTAGGGGACAAAACATCTGTTGACCCTTTCCTTCAATGGCGAATTTCATTTACAACAGCAGAAAGGCCACTCATGTATTCTCTCACTCATACACAATTTCTTATATATGGACTTCTAAAGTACTTCCTAAAACAGATGGCCGACAGACTTAAGCGGATAATGGGTGAGAATGATATTTTAACTTCCTATATTATAAAGACCGTAATATTCTATGCAGTGGAGGGCACACCTGTTTCATTATGGCAAGAAAAAAATACATTTTTCTGTTTCATGCTTTGCTTTAAGTTTTTGATAGCGTGGGTGAAGGCAGGGCATTGCCCAAATTACTTCATTAGCAGCAACAATATGTTCCATGGCAAAGTTTGTGATGAAAATCAACAAAAACTACTTCGTTTTCTCATTGAGCTCCATGACATGAAATGGGAATGTCTTTCAGTTGGAACATTTATACAACCGTCTATAGGAACACTTCTTAATAGGGTGAGAAATAGACACTTGGATTATGTGCTACCTACGCCAAAACAGTGCGAAAGTAAACGTGACATTACAATCTTCCATGACACGTTTGAAAATATCCCTAAATCTGATTTACTACCTGTGTCAATAGAACTCCTGTCAAAATCAAAGTCAGACATTGATGAATTCATAGCTTACATCCATACAGTAACTGCACTAGCTTGTATAGGAGTAGATACCTTCGAGAAACATGTTGCTGCGAAAGGAAATAAAGAAAAGTACAAACATCTTAGAAAATGCAAAAACTTGATGAAACCGCTTTCATCAGTGTTTACCAGTCCAGGTCTTCTTAAGTTGGCAACATTTTACTACCAGACTGGAAATTACAAGAAAACACTGAAGATGTGCGGACAGATGATATCTTCCTTCAAAGTGTATTGTGGTGAAGGTGCAACTTTCAAAAACAAGGACAGGTATGAAGATCTCTATTGTGGGCGTGGTTATACCCTACTGCACAAATTGCAGGAGGTATGTGTAGCATCCAGCAGGCTTGATCTAAGTGGACTAGCGTTCTGTCCATCCCATTTACACCACGAGTTGCAAAAAGTCCCTTGGGGAATCGTCCTCCCTCCACTCCCGTATGCTGTGTTCCTAACATTCCTGTGTTATCATGAGCTCGGCGATACCAGAAGACGTAATACATCATTGACGCACCTTCGGGCCGTGAAATACGATGAGGAACAGGGAGGTGGAACACACTGGATAGTCAACAGTCTCCTAGGGATATGCTATGAAATGGTTGGGGACACGCGAAGAGCGCTAAGGGAATACACGGACTCTCTTGGTGGTCAAAGACAGATGCAATTTGAAAATCCTTCCATGGAGAGAATAGAACGGTTGCAACATTTACTACAGAGACAAACAGATGAGTACTAATGTAAATCAGGGAATCTACCAGAAGAAACTTTCACGATAAATTACCAGGATCAAGGATAATAAGTGCACGTGTCATCAGACTAAACAAACATTTGTGTATATTAGACCATGTGACTCTACCCTCAATTAAAGTCTTCATTGTTCAGTATATTGACATTTACTGTAATAGTTAGTTTTCGTTAGCGGTGGACATATATGTTAATTATCAGGAGATAGTATATATGTATAATGATTTACACTCAAGGTTGGAATAAAAACAGAATATCATTCTAGAGCACATGATTCTTTTTCTTTTCATTGATCTCGCGTTCATCTTTTATTTTTACGTCTCGTTGCTTTCTATGCATTGTTGACGTGATGTCATACCATTGTTATGAATAGGGGTATCCATAACAACGATATGACGTCACGTCAACAATGCAGTGACGTCACATCAACAATCAATCAACGTCACGTAAATCCTGAATTTATCCTGTGACGTTAAGATTACAGTATGTATATGATAAACAAAGGGTGAACAGGGCAATCATTCACTCCCTTGAGGGTGAGATAGGGGAATCTCAACCATCGGGAAAAAAATTGAGGTTGGCAAACGTTGGCAAGGTTGAAACTCCCATATCTCATCCCAAAGGGGTTGCGAGATTCTATTAATCTCGCACCGGTAAACGTGTGTGTACACCTCTCTATGGTAAGAGAAAGGATAATTTAAACTTGGCCCCCTGCTCCATATTTTATAGCGTTTGAACTACCTTATCCATTTCTGGTAAAGTTGTAAACTGTCCGCACAATTCTCATTTGCATATGAAGCCTTGAGGGCAATTGGTAATGACATCAATGACTCTGACTTGCCCCAAAACGTCATAAAATAACGTTACGAGCATAGCGTGACTCCGAAAGGTCGCTATATATTCTCCACCAGTCTGTGTGTGTAAGCGATCCCGACCCGTGGGTCGGGTCGAATTTTCCAGCACCGCCGGAAATGAGGTCTAATATGCAAAACAAACAACATATATGACACCGGAAAAAGTGTGAATACATCTGTCCAGGGTAAGAGAATAAAGTATCCATGGTATAGAGGTCTGGTATTGACATTATAAAATGAAAGTTGACACAGAATTTAAGAATTAGGTCGGTCACTGGAGAATATCTATGTGGCCAATAGAGGTGTTATCAGTGTAATTAGTTTAAGTAAAAGGTATGATCAATGAAAACTGACCTGGTCAGTGGAAGTGGTCATTTTGATTAATGAGGTTGTCAGTTTAACCCAGGAGATGGTCACGAGCTGAGTCATATATAATACCCGATACTGACCTAATGGGAGAGGGGGCTAAATCTACACCCTTCTTATATATATTTAACGACTAGGTCACGAAAACAAAATAAAAGAATGAATCGACATCATTAACCTCAGATGTATGTATACCTGACTGTCTGTTATTAATGTCGTACACGCATTGGTACGCATGCAAAAAGGTTTCAACATCAAAATTATTTAAACCAGAAACATCTTAATTTCGAAATGTTTTGTATTTCATGACTGTTCATTATATAACATGTTTTGTAATACATTAATACCTTGTTAGTATGTCCACGACTATAAGGTTTACGAACTTGATAAATCCCCGTCATAAAGTCTGTTCTTATCAACTTCTTCAACTTCCAATATTTCCAGGCCGTATTTGATGATCACATATTATTTTCGATTGGCGCAGGGGAGACAACTCTTTTAATACATCGGTACCAACTAGTGAATATAAAAAAACGAGTCACATCAAATACTTTCTGAATATTATTTGTTCTTGATACTTTTGTCAGAGGTGCAGTGAATAAACTTAAATTGTAGTCTTATTCATCAGTCTTCCGTGTTGGTATTGTCTGCTGGAATTGCTGGAATTGGCTATAAAGTGTATACAATGAGAAAATATATACGTTTTAATAACTGCAATGCAGTATGATAAACCCGTATATTATGAATATACTCGCCTATGTACTAAAAATCACCTTCATGTTTATTCTGATTCAAACTTGTTCACAAATAGAGAGGTGTCGTTCCATTCAATCAACACTGGCAAGACCAGTCTGTGTCAACATAACACAGTTACGTTGACTGGAGTCAGGTTGTCCTAGAGACCAGCGGGCGCTGTTGATCACTTC
This sequence comes from Mizuhopecten yessoensis, assembly GCF_002113885.1. NCBI lineage: Eukaryota > Metazoa > Mollusca > Bivalvia > Pectinida > Pectinidae > Mizuhopecten > Mizuhopecten yessoensis. The sequence goes on along the minus strand of NW_018403537.1, from coordinate 1,411,272 downwards.
ATCTCCGTCACTGTACCTCCACTGACCTGATACAAACATCCCGGACACGAATAGGTGATGGTATTTTTTCACTGGAAAAAAATGTCGTTTTTTACTTGATTTTGCACGTGTAGAAACATTTAAAAATAAATAAACCTGCGTTACAAGTTTGTCAAAAGTACTGTTAAATTAACATATTCCAGGTGACATATCTCTAAACTACGCCTATACTCAATACCGTGATCCGACGGAGCATTGTTTCCCATAGTCACGTAATCAACAAAGGACACAGAAGATTTGTCTATGATCTTAACATTACTGCAAACATGTCAATGAAAACATATCTTAGTTGATACCACAAGTAATCATGATAGATATTCATTGTGTACAGTATAGTTCTCTTTATGTAAAAAAATCAACGATTACGATTATTGTAAATTGATATATCAATGTTTTATAAACATCTGTATCCTTCCAGAGTCTAACCTAGCAGCAATATCGATGACGTTTATGTCACCGTTCAAATAATTCAGTATTAAATGTCAATGTTTAATAGTGAAAGAAGACACTATTTTAAATCGGTTATGGAAAATTATGTTGTAATTTATATCAAGCAGTAGATCATAAAAGCGTTAACAAATTAAAATCTGTATAATTTGTTGATTGTATTGCTATTATCATAATGTATTTGTCTATTTGCAATACAATATGTTTATTTGAAAGGCTGGCCAAACTATAAATCCCGTATTACAAACGAATCATCTCCGGGGAGTATTATTTTGTAAAAAGCAAGCACTTGGAAAGACGTAAGGTTTTATTAAGTGAATACAGAAAAAAAAACCATTATATATATTGAAAGGACAGAAGGTGCCCACTAATTCGTCTGAGGAACCTTCTGATATGAATATTCCACGCCTGTGTATCACATATAACTGAATCACATTCTTAGAAAGATTAATTTCTCACTTGATGTCAATCTCTCCTGTACTATATTGTATTACTCTTCGTAGCACTCGGTCACTTAATGCATTGCCTTTCCATCTAATGTGGCTTCTAAACGGGGTATGGTTGGTTATAAAGCGTGTTGACTTATTCTGTTTTTTTTTTGTAATTCTCTGTACTATGTTGACTATCTTTAAACTCTTTAGTATACTGATTTGCGCTGTAATTTGTTGTTTTGCTGTACGTTTTCCCTGCTTTTTCTTTTCGAAAGGGCGAATTTTCGTTTGATGCCTGTGACCCATTGTTCTGAAAGCACTTCGTGTTAGGGTGTTACAGCGTAAATATCGGTGAACATACGTGCATACTGTACGTTTTCCCTACTTTTTGCTTTTTACTGTGTGATGTATTGATAAAACGTTTAAGTTGATTTATCTTTTCTTTAGATTTACTGCCTCATGTTTGTTTATTCTTAATACGGTGATGATTTACTTGGTTTTATGCTTACATAATCTGTTATATGTGTTTTACTCTTATCTTTATTATCATTTACTCTATTTCATATATAGATATTACCGCATCACTTTCGCTCTGCACCCCTGGAATATGTCAAAGGCAAAATCGAAGGCTCAGTATGCAGCACCTTGCGTAACAGTCAAATTGACGAACTTTGAACCAAGTGTCGCTCCTCTGTAATCTTCAAAAAGACAGGTATCAGCCTAGTGATTGGTCAGGTTTTCTTTTTACCCAAGGCCAATCAAATAGCTAGCCGGCGTGCCTTCAATGTTGCTATGACATATCTCAGGGGTGCAGAGAGCGTAAGTGAGCATAACCCATGGAGTATCGGGGGTTGATATTACTGCAAGTTCCTGCTTTACTGTGTGTTAGGAATAACACTAGATGAATTGGGCAATGTATTGATTTAGTGTGTTGACGTTAATTTGGTGTGTCAGTTTAAAAAATATTGTATGTCAACACAATCACTAACGTCATTTTGCTTACTCAGTATGGTATTTCCAGCGATGACGTTCTGAAAATGCCTAGCTCATCACAAATCTCCCCAAAAGTCCTCGCCAGTTTTGCACAAGTCCCACCTCCGCATTTTCCAACAAAGAAAATGTCATCTAGATAGTGATGTACTGTTTTCTCTCCAGACTTTTCAATCACGACCCATTCAATAAATTTCTCAAATATACTATAATGATATTGAGCACCCCATAGGTAAACACTTGTCAATATCAAATTTCGTTAAACTGAAAGCCCAACAAGTTAAAATCTGAAGAATGTATTGGAATCAAGCGGAAAGAAGATCTAATGTCCATTTTCCTCAGTAGTGCCCCTTTTTCTAGTTTTTAAATCATGTTTACAACTTTGTCAAATGATGAATATTGAACAAAATGCCTCGTTTGGAGCAATAAAGCTATTGATGTTTCCTTCACTTGGATAAGACAAATTAGTTATAAGTCTCTATTTACCATCTTTCTTGGGAACCAACCCCATAGGGGATATATGGAGTGTAGAGATTGGCAAGGCAATAAAAGGGCCTGCTATTCTATCTAGCTCAACTTCTTTCATAATCTTTTCCCTTGTCTCAACTTCATGAGTCTCAGCAGTATTTTTTTTTTTTTTTGCAGATGTTGTAGCTCTTGGTCCCTGATAATGAATCTTAAATCCCTTTAAAAACCTCGCATTAATTCCTTTCCTACTGCTGCCCTAGGATAACTAGTGAGCCATTTCCTCAGTGCTGGTATTTTAATTGGAGACGTTCCCATAGCCCATAGTTTGTCAGACATTAGTTTTTGGCTTTATTGATGGCTTGTTTTGAAAGTTTCTGGCTCTGTATGGAAGGGAGAATTTCCGTTTGATGCATGTACTCCTTGTTCTGAAAGCACTTCGTGTTAGGGTGACCACTGTTACAACGTAGACATCGGTGAACATACGTGCATGCTACCCGGGCACATTTCCCCTTATAATTTTAGTGAAAACACTTTTGTGCCACATTACTATTATTCGTATAAACACTGCCTATCTCTGGAATTGAACAGTTGAGGGGTCATGTAAAGCAAGTACAGCCCTTCTATATGGAACTTTCAGGGTTACGTGCCTTTCTTAGACGACGGAATTGTTGCAGATGATGGGGATATACCGATGTGTATATACCAGTAAAGACAAAAATGCCTCTGTCCAAAGGGATACGTCAGCTATCTGTTTTGATGAACTCTCATCTTGATGGTCGGGTACCGCCTGTGGCCCTGCAATCATCTTTCGATTTTGAACAATGATTATTCAAGGTAAAATTACTCCTTCAGGGAGTTCATGGATATGTTACAAAAAATAACATTCTCAATCAAAATTTTGCCTTCCGCTTTTTTTCAGGAATTTCGTATTTTTAATGGCTTTATTGATTTTTATAAACGCCAAAATCAAAGTTTCAAACAAACTGCTTCCGAAACAAGAATTATCTAATCCCAGTCATTGACAATGTTACAGTAGTGTATAACAAAGTATTCTCTTATAAATGCTCAGTTTGCAAAACATAATGTGTACCGGATCAATCACTTAAACAGACAGCGTTGCTAAGGGCGACGTAGAGGAACGTAAGGGGACGAAGGGGGACGTAGAGGGACTTGCAATTTGTTAGAAAGGGTGCGGACTGTTACATAAAGGATAAAGGATGGGTCCACCTTGTTGGAGGTTACGTTGTTTCGTTGAATTTGTGATGATTTGCTGGAATATCTATCACACTGTATCAGGTAGGTATATATCATACATGATTGCAACGGAACACTAAATAACATGGCCTGTTCATTAAACACTGATAACACTGATAGTGCAAAGTGGGGTGTCCGAGATTGTGTGTCTCGTCATTGTCAATTACGATTTACATTACTGCTTTTAAAGGTCTGTCTTGTTTAGAGGTTCTACAGCTTCCGAGAATATTTTTAATCAGTTATTGTATATCAGTCGCCTTCTTCCCTTTCCGTAATTTGGACATATTTATCAATATAGCAATTATCAATAAAAAATATACTATGTCTAATAGTTGGAGTTGATAGGCAAAGTTAGCAACGGATGTATACATATTTTTTACTAACCAATGAAAACTTGCAGTATCATCACATTATTTATGTGTATCCCTGTTCTATAATTAAAAAGGAATTAAGTTTATTCCTAGCAAATGAACGAATACAAACAATTTAGCAATGATACATGAGAATTAAATTCACCGGAATTATTCGTCAAAGCTTTAATTACAGGAATCACGCCACACACAAATACAAACGTAGATATACCAATTATCAAATACTGTAACCAAAAAACCCACGAAAGATATTTTACAGTAATTCACGATAATTAAAAAGCAGTTTCTGTTTATTTCATTTTAACATAAAGGTGCTACATCAATTTTATATGCAAATGTTAGCTCGGGGCGGCCGTGTCAACCTCCCACTTTCTAACGAGGTCATTTTGATAATTCGCGTTGTACTCCCGACTAAACACCTGTGCCTGGTCTCGATAACAAAAGGACATTTACATGAGAAGAATTGCCGCTGTAGAGCTTGCAGTAGTTTCAGTTCTGTAGGAGTTTTGAACGACTTTTAACCAATAGACATCTTGTAGATAACTCAGCGCTTGCAGTTCCGTATAGCAGTAAATGTCCCAATCGTGCAAACATGATCCGCAGAATATTAAGACAATCGTAAAAAATAGCTGCTATAATAAACTTCCTAACTTTAATGTCGTCATAAATAATGCCACGTCGTTATGACCATTCATATACAGAAAGATAGAAAATATTACACATCAAATAGTTGCGCTGATTATTTGTTTAACAAAATACATTTGTTGCTCAATATGTTGTCATAAAGCCTATCCATTTGACTATTTGACATTGTATATGCCGCGTGTCGCGTCTCTGAGCTAACCCACTTTTTAATGCATACTAATGTCTAGATCACCACATTATATTTTATGTATATTTAATTTTTCCAATGGTTAGCCAAAATCGCGAAAATATCAGCCCGCAAAAATAACCCGCTAAACGGTATTGCGTTAAATAATGACTGTACTAATATACGAGTGCTACAATTCAACAATGCGTTAAAGATTGAAAAGTATCCTATGACAGATAATCTTATCGTGATATTACATGTAATGATGTCACATCATAAACACAAACATTTCATGTGGAGATCTGACTTGTAATGTTGTGGTGAAAGGGCCACATCTGCTATGAACAAAAAATGGTTCTTTCAGTCCATTTATTGGTGCGACATCATAAACTATTATAGACAATATAGTTCTTATACACATTGTAAGGGTACCGGCAGGGACAGTCCCAGATGCATAATGAAGTCGATTCTCGTAAGATATCCTATTAAATAATACACGATTTAAAATATTTGCTTTTACCTAAAACTAAGCACATACTGCTTAAATGTAACAGTTTAAGCGAAGTATTGTTGAACTTCGTTCAGATTGGTCTGGTGAAAATATTCATTAGTTCGCGCATTCCACGAGGAACCTATCTTATACAGGCCCATCAAAACTTCTTTTGATAATTTGTAATAGTGACCGTTCTATAGAACGGGTAAAGTAAAGAAAAAAACAGGAATTTTGTTCATTATTCTGATATTTATAGACAGCTGGTCAGCATAGAAAGGTCTACGTTAAGATAAGGTTTACTGTGAGTGGAGGACATCAAATTGTTATCACAAATAGAAAAGAGTGTAACCATCAGGGGCAAACTCATATGACAAATATAGGCAGGTGGTTTATATAGACAGAATGTTGTCAAGGCATGTTTCACTGTATACACGTGATATCAAACTTTTTCACAAATAGAGAAGAGTTGTTCTGTACAATCCACACGGGCGTGACCAGTCTGTGTGAACATGACACAGTGACCTTGAATGGAGTCAGGTTGTCCTGGAGACCAGAGGGCGCTGTTGATCACTTCATCTCCGTCACTGTACTTCCACTGACCTGCTACAAACATCCCGGACACGAATAATTGACTGTGGTCCTGCACTGAAAATAGATATGTTTTCGATTTTAACACATCTATACCAGATGTATATCAGAGGTAGGTTGCATTAGCTTGGTCCATGATACGTTCATTCACTTTATAAAGACTGGTTTCGAAAGGGATTGGTCGAAATCCACCTGCAGTTCCTCCGTTTTTGGAAAAGAAAGGTTCACAACGTGAGTGCTAGACCTAATTATCACATTTAGTTTATAGTATTAGTGCAAATAGCAAAACCAATATCAAGACAATACGCCGTCGACATTTAGTATAAACCACTTAATACATATTTCATCACATAACTCACCAATTCTACTATGTTATACGGCCATGTCATAAATATGACGTTACACACGTATTTAAAAACCTAACTGTGCTGCTTTTCGTTAATACCTTGGGAAATTATTAAAAATAAAAATCTGGAAGTACTTTGCACTGCCCAAAACGAAAATACCATCATCGAAGTACTTTTGTTTTACGTATATAGAGTCAGCTGATAACACATAATTGTGTTTGAAGTGGGTTTTTTTTTAATCATGAATTATATGTGATAAATATAATTTTACATTCAAAGGCAAGTGTCATATCTATTTTTGAACCCGTTTAATAAATTCAATATGACATGGACACGAATGCAAGAGCCTGTATATAAATGATTCATTTGGCAAATACCTTCGGCCACAAAGTAGTGCCTTAGGAGAGAATACTGCATTGTGACCAGTTCCTACTGATATAAAGCCTCGACAACTGTTTGTATTGCTACCAAACGTGAAGGAAAAACAGGCATCCCTCTCGTGACACAATATGCTACATGCTGGGAGGGTAGTTGCCTGGGACTCAAAAAGAAGGTACGGACCAGACTCTGCGGAGGGTATCGGGATTTTATAAAATGAAGAATGAATTCCTGAAACACACAAATAATTTTACAAATTACTTTTCATGAAAATAGTTAATGGTAAGATATTCTCTGCGGGAATAACACGCCTTTTTTGTCTTTATACAAAACCTTGGTCTCGTTTTTTGTTCTTACACCTTGACGATTTTTTTTTTATAAAGTATGCTATTTATTTACATTTTATGAAATATCGTTACAATGAATAAAAGAGGTTGGTAACTGATATAATGCTTTCATTAATATTCAATCCTGTTGGTGGGAGTTTCCAATATTTGAAATAGCTGACGAAGACTATGTAATAGGTGTATGGTTGCCATCATATTCTATATGTATATAAGCTGAACTTTTTATTTATGTTTATAAGTGTGACTTGTTTTTTGTTGTTGTCGCTATCTCAGTTGTTGCTATCTCAGCTCTCGCTATGTAAATTCTCGGTATCTCAGTTCGTTCTTGCTACCTCATTTCTTGCTATGATGGTGTGACATTTCTTGGATTTTAACATTTCGGGTATCGTCGATTAATTACACTTTCGGAGCACCTGTTCTTATGTTCTCTATCTTTTTTCAATGGTCTGCATATTGTTGTTTATCAATAAAATACTGTCAAATTGATAAACAATACAACATCGAAGTAATGTGTAATACGCGTCTTGTAGAAACAGCTGAGCTGTCATATATAAGTTGGTGTTCATTGTTAAAATTTGTTTCTCCCAGACGGGCATTTTTTCCTCGGTTCATATCATTCCATCGTTGTTTGAAATTTTGCTTGTAAGGCTCTTTCTTATGAAAACACACTAAACGACGATTAAATATTATTATGAAATAATAACTTCAAAATTGAAAAATAAGTGTTTAAAAGACTCTTACGTTTTTTCCTCATCTTGTAGCACCCAGAAACGTCAAAACGGAGATTAATATTTGTATGCCAGCTCCTAGGATTGATACGAAGATAAACAGCAGTGATACTTGGGTCGATACTGGACTTGACTACGGTGTTTCTATCACTGTTTCCGGTAAACAACTGCAACATATGAAGCAGACCTGCAAATTACCAAATATAATATGGATCATTCACCAAAAAAATATTATACTTCCCTCTTTTTCGATTGAAGGGAAATGTTTTTGAACTACGTTTATTGCGATAGGCTATGATCTTTTTCCTGAGTCATCACTACAGATTTTACACTATCAAGTATTTGAAGCAACAATGCTGTATCGCTCTACACATATACCCTACGTCATTGGTGATACCCTTCAATATCTAATGTTATCCTTTGTCGCCTGTACGACAGATGTATTTTTAGACATTTCGCTGTATAGAAAAACTGTTTTAGAATTCTATATGTGACCTGTGGCTACGTATTGATATTAGAACACTTGATTATTAATTAAAGCAAAATAGGACCTCATGTATCGGCTAACTTCCTCATTAATCATATCAAACAAAATCATTCGAATAATTCAATCTAATTAAATAATGTCAGCGTTTCAGATTAAACTTTATCTTTTTACACACAAAATGATAACCGATTACATTAGTACAGGTTACCTCCCCTTGTGGAACTCGCGACTGAGACAAGGAAATGCTGAAAGGAATTTATTAATTTAAATATATATGTTCAGAGGTTGATATATGAATGAAACCCAAATAAAGTGGTTATTATAACATTTATGTATATTCCATGTAAACATAGGGCCGATTTTAACTGGGGCCGATTTCACTTGGGTAAATCGAGGCCGATTTTAACCATAAATCGTATATATACCTTAATTCGAATGTCTAAAAATAAATGTTTGATACATCTTAATGCTAATGGTGTTTTGTTTTATATAATTGTGTTTGAAGTATATGAACGGTCAGGGAATCCCTATATCATAACTTTATGCAATCATGGGTATAGCACAAACAAAATATAGAAATCGGGGTTACTCATAGCGTTGAAATGATGGTAGCTATTTCATTAAATGAAATATTCAAGGAAATCCTTAAAGTAGAAATGAACATCCAGGTAATAATGTGTTTAAGGTAAAATATTACATATATTACAGTGATCAAGTTCTGACCGGTGTCGATTCACGATATATTCCCGAATGCACGTCTATTTACGCTTAACATATAAAGTCACTTAACAAACTATGCACTGATATTTGTCTACATGTCATCAATGTACAACACAATTATGATATCTACATTTGGTGACATACAATAACCGACCTTGAACTCTTGGTTTAGTGACGTCACATGGGTCCACGTGATACCGTCAACACTGTACAGAACACAAATATGTTTCGACCCACTTATCCGAATCCATTCGACCTTGAATCAATATGGCATCTACAACTGTTTCCCTTGGGAATTGCACCTGTATATAGATTCAAAAAGTGCCATCGTTATGTTTAGATATATATAAAATTGGAGCTTTATTTAGTTACCAACAACTATTAAACAAATCATCACATCTGATTTTAATCACTTTTGTTGGTACGGATATTGACGTGTTAGGATATTAAATGTAACATTATTCAAAACTATTACAACTGTTACAAAAATGTGTGTTTCGGTCATTTTAACAGAAAATATCATTCACCTCTTACAACACGTGAACCGATATTATGATTGTTCGAAATTTTACTATTTAAGATGAATTTATCCATAAATGTTAGAAAACAAACTGTTGACATTCTTGACGTTTTGGACATCCTTCTTCGTGCGGTTGTACTATTATAAAGTCATAAGACAGTGACGGCATAGTTAATGGGAAATAAACAGGAAAATCAAAAAGCCCTTAAATATAATCAGGATAAATTACAATGTCCTTCAGCTGAGTAAAACCTAAACTTATGCAATTCATACCTGAATATATTGTTGAGTATCGTTGTATGCCGATGACCATGATGGGCTCCTGCCTGGGTACTCCCCAGCAAAATGTAGCCTGGCGTTTAGGGGTTCATGTCTTAAACTATTCCATGAGCTGGAGGCGGTCAGTGCTTCGTCCTGAACACCATACAGGCCGGACACGAGATAGTCCGAACATATCGTCTGGTCTTAAATATCAAATAAACACATGCTAATTAAGTCCACATTTATTTCACTTTGCAATAGATGAAAATGCTTCTAAAATAAATAAAAATGGCTGGGCTAATCAATTTGTAAACACAATATATATCACAGCGTCAACAGACTAGTACACAACAAACTACGGTGTCACAAAAGTATAAAATAAACCACAGTGTCAACGATTCTATCTGATAAAGAAAGGTGTCCTATTATATTAATCTTTAAACTCACATTAGTAATTACTGTGTCAACATTCAAGTAACAAAATGTCAACACAGAATCAACAAATGGAGGTATAAATTGTATCACAATGTCAACAAACAAGTACAAACATAACAAAATGTCAACACACAGTCAACAAATGGAGGTATAAAATATATCAAAATGTCAACAAACAAGAACAGACATAATAAAATGTCAACACACAGTCAACAAATTGAGGTAAAAATATATATCACAGTGTCAACACACAGTCAACAAATGGAGGTTAAAATATTATCACTGGAACAACAAATTGGCATCAACCAGTCAACAGAGGAAATAAAAAAATGTATCACAATGTCAACTTACAGTCACAAATGAAGGGGAAAATGCATCACTGTGCCAACAAAAAGAATAAAATGGTTAAAAAATGTCAACAAAACACTCACAAATGGAGATAAAAGAATATATCATAATGTCCAAATACAGGTACCACATATAAAAAAAGCTGTGAACACATATTTACATAAAAAGGAATAAAACATATACCATCGTGTTTACAAAACAAATACCGAGTATAACAAAATATCCACATACAATCACAAAAGAATGAAATATGATAAACAGGCAGCAGCAGGACCTGGAGAGACAAAATGGCAATACATAAGGATTACAATGGTTGTGATGGGAAAAAATGCTTCTAAAGATGAAGTGTTGCCTTCAGCATATGTGGCACCATAAATAAATTGTCCCCGACACATCAAGGTGATTATGTAAATCATCAACAACTACCACACAGACAACACGTTTATAATCGACAATGCGATACCATATTCTGATATCAGGTCAAGATGCTGACCTTCATAATTCCAATGCCTGTAAATACCTCATGTAGTATTATGCGGTTATTTGGTCAACATGACTTATTTACTTATTAATCAATTATCTGTTATTCTACCACGTTTGCAATGTACCGTAACGACACTTTTCATCGGTTAAAACCTATGGATAATTAGACGATAGACCATGCGCGAGCATGTATTATCGTCCAACAGAAAAACATTTCCCCAAAAAACTTCCACTGCAAATGTACCGGTAAACAAGCGATCGTGGGACCGGTTTTATGATGGAATCCGAATTTAGTTTTGTTTGTATTTAAAGATTTGCTTTCGGACAAAACCTCATGCCAACCTCATGTTGAGAATGTCCTGCTGCACTGACAGCGAAGGTGACTCGAAATACTATTTGTAAAGTTGTCATATGCTGACTTCATGAGTTGACGAGGAATGTCGATAGATTGGTGGATTTGATTGATTGAAATAAACATCTGACGTCAGTTACAAATGTTGTGAAATAAGAACATGTGACAAATGTTATCGCACGCAAAAAAAAAGCAAGCTAAATTTAAATGATACGATTATATAAATCGCCTTGGTGATCAAAGGCGTATGGTCACTGAGGTAGACAAGAAAAAGGCTATTGATGTATTTTACTTGGTAGAATAGATATAAACAACGTATGTTTGTACATTATGGTATTAACTCGGGTTTCGAAATTTTTGGAAAAAATTATCAACTCTTTCAGCATTTTCTAACCTTCGTTATGCATTCCATCATAATACACACACATACGTTGATTATTTCTTTTTTTTATCAATGAGCAAAAGAGAATGTCAGGTAACTGAATCAATACGAGATTAGAATCCACGGCCAATGCGATAGGTTAATTGAGGAGACACCAAATATAAAAGGAAAACATCACGAAGCTCGACATTAAAAACGGACAGGAGAAAAACACGTGTTATCGCGAACCTCTTTTGGAATTAGCCTGAATTGCAAAGTTGTGTACACCTTTAACATAATACGTTTACAGTCTGCGACACATATCTGAAGATCTTACCATGTGACGTAGCATAATACCATGTAGGCTACATAGGCCAATTCCTTTCTAGACATGTGACAACTAACGGGTATATTACTTATCTATATTTAATTATTTTTATGATGTACTAGTTTTCACGTACCTGATACTGTGTAATTGATGCTCCAGTAAATTATCACAAAGATTCTACGACAAACTGGACCCATCCTTTATGTCTTACTTGAGTGAACTGATTGCAAAATGCACCTATCATCTATAAGTGCAGAACTGTAGGACGACCGAGTCAGTGCGCATATTTTAGTGATCGATCTAGCTCACGTTATTTATTGCAAACTGCAAACTTACAAACACAGATAAATCTCTGATTATATTCCACGTTGTTCTGTTTTATCCGCAATTATGTTTGTGTCATGCTTCTTATATTCAATTGATTAATTATTTTAACATCATGGTTTTTTTTCGATATTAAAGCTGATTTTTACCAAAACTGTGTGGGAAATTGTCTCTGTATAAGACATCGGGACCAATTTTCCCTTTATGTCACTTAGATTTACAAAGTCTGAAGGAACCTCACGCTTTTTAATACATTCTTTTGAATACTTTCATTGGGGAAAACATCTGGCTTAGCGATCCCCAAGACATGGTACGGTAAAAACGATATGGAATTCGACAGAAAACAACTGATGAGCCATTTCGACTACGTGATGTTTTCTAAAATTTGTTTGCGTCTGGAATCCAGTTCATGGTTAGTAGAACTTCATTTAATCATAGATTTACCCTGAAGAAAAAGGTCAATATTGTAAAGGACATTCGGATCATTACAGTATCCACTGTAAATATTATTATTTTCGCGATATCTGGCTCCTGTTGAATATTTTACTTTGTTTATCGTTACACGAGGCTAATCTTCACAAGGTCATAAAACCACAATATTCGTTACCACTTGAAATTAATGTAACGCTTCAACGTAATTTTAATCAATATGCGTACAGTATGATGCATAATAAAACCTGCTCGGACACTGAACTTGTAATAGCGATATGCGTATTTATTGTAAAGACCTATTGTCATTAAAATTCTGTTACATTTACAAACGTTTATTAAGTCACAGTTTCTATATACGTTATAAATAGAGTGTCCTATCAAAATAATACGGAAGGAAAATTTAGTTATGCATACATCGACCCAAATGTGGGAACTATTATGTAGTATTATGCAATTTAGGCAAGAATGATTAAAAATATCAAATATTAATTATGATTTATATACAATTGTCCGACTATCAATGAGAACGAAAGTGTAAGGGACAAAAAAGAAGCAATGCTAAACTAATCATTCCCAAAGCAATTAATTACATTACATGATGCAAGAGCAAAAGGGAAAAAATGACTGAAAATCTTGTTGAAAGCCAGAAAGTTAGTGTGAAGCAAAATAGCAAGGGGTGGATTAGGGAAATAATCTGTGATGTTACAAGAACTGTTACTTGACGAAAGATCCCCAGTGCCTCTATGGATCTTTTGACGCTGATATGTGAAGCCTGCTGTTAAGGTGTTGTTCCGTCAATTCTTAAAGCAAAATGAACATCGAGGCAAAAAGAAAGAATATACAGGTGTTACAACGCCGTGATACGAATTCAATAAATCTAAGGCGAAACCCGAACAAATCTTAAATGAACGGAGACAGCTCAAACGTACAGCGAAACTATAGCCAATACACTAATAGGATTGTGTGTTTCTTGTCCCGTATAAGACATTTGTATTTTGCGTGCGTAAAGGCGGGAGAAGGTTACATTAATTTTACAGATGTCCTCGTGTATTTTCAGGTAATGTGAAGTGCATCTGTTATTCCTTGAATAGTGTTAGAGATTACTTTTTGTTTTCCCAAAACTCTCTCTGGATCATTTATCTATAATACTTTGATATGCAGATTTTGGAGGGGTATATATTTACATCCAACCCCTGTTATATCAACTTATCATGCGTTGTTCTTTTTCAACCTTTTAAGGAGGATACCGTCAAAATTATTCTTATTTTAATGTGATATATTTACACCTATTTATCTCCGAACTAGTCTGACTCTAGGAATTAGTGTTTGTATTATGTTTATTATGACGGGCTACACTAAACATGCTCTAAATCTATTCACTACGAATATATTTCCTTTTAGGTGAAATGGGATAAACTGAACCTACCAACGGTAACCTATGGCAACCTGTTTACGTTAACAACGGAGTGATGCGGTAACAGTCCCTTCTTAACGCTACATGTTTCCAATACAGTTTTAATACTTAATGATCGAGAAACCAGACTTCACCTCCAGGACACTTGTATGGACGAAAATCACACTAGCGTTTCCTGCCTGTGTACATATGTTTAAACAATTTTAACACACAATATCTGGGTCGGTGACTGATAACACGTTGTTTTTTTTAATCGCATTACTAATCAACTGGAATGCTGCATGATAAAATGTGATATCATTGAAAAGCACATGTGTTTTGTTTATACAATAAAGTGCCATTAACGAAGCCACTGTATCAAAAAAGTCTGCCGTGCTGGAGGTTATAGTTTGTATTTACTTCAGAGACTCATCAATAAGTCTGTGAAAATGGAGGGATGATTAAAAAAATGTTTTCATGTAAAAAACATCTTGATTCCTGTACATGTATTTGTTAGTATTATTATATTCCGAACGTTATACAATAAGCGATCATTTGTGGACATAAAACAAAATTTTGCCCAAAAAGATGATATGATAATATTCAAAAGACAATTATTTTTTCTCAATACGCTTTATCTTTTCCACGTATATTTAATGTCAAAATATTTGGAAACTGAATATAGTGATTTAAAACAAAATAACCTGTTTTTCCCAAAACATCAGATTTTTTGTTCATAATACCAACGTATTTATTTAATACTGTACGCAAAAAGATGTAAGAAAAAAACATGCCTCTTCCAAACCAAGACTAACTGACTTATTTAATAAGATTTTTTTTATAAGGATTGCCCACGTTATGACTCATTAATGTCATTCCTTATTTTGCATCTAGGAGTAATGAGTGTTGCCTCCCCTACGCCGAAGAAAAGGGATGAGTGTTTCAGACAGTGTAAAGTAAAGTATTTCACCAACATTGAATATCATTAAATTAAGCGTGGAATTACTTACAGTAACAGAGCTAGTTGTTAAAAGATGTTTGAGTCAGTTAGCAATGATTAAGTAGTTTCGTTAATTTATAATATTTGAAAAACATCAATGCAGTAAATAACGAACATGTAATCTCAGAAACTATTGTACGATACTTAATGTCCTCATCCTGAAATCAAAATGTTTCTGCTGTACAAAATCATGTACTAGTGAAAAACAAGAACGGTCCTAATTACTGGACCGGAAGTTAATGCTTAAAAGTCTCTAGTGTGAATATTCGTTCAATGGAATTCAACGTTGCAAAAGACAAATAGTGTGATGGAGTTGTAGGACCCAAATCAACAGAAATGGTTTAGGTTTTAAGGATAAGTTTTAACTGTATTGGATGATTCAAGGAAGGAAATAGTTATTTTACCGGAGCCTTTTAGTTTGGGGGAGGGGTGCACGTTTTGGACTGAAATGAGAAATATGGCCAGACAGGTAAAACTTAATGCAAGTGTTTCTATCAATAAATTGACAGTGTAATGTTAATTAAATGGAAATTGACATTCACATAATGCCAGTCATTCGCTGTCTAACTTCCGACGGTTTTTAAGTTCATCTCAAAACGACCAGGTTTATGGTAACTATGGTTTTGTAGATAATGCACTCATTATCCCGATCAGAAATTAACAAATAGAAACAATGTGAGTGATTAGTCAAAACAACTAAGGTGGTCGATTTTTACAATTAATTACTATAATTAAAAATATTTGTGCGGTGTAACTCTTGACAAAGATTCTTAATTTTCCAGTTGTATTTCGTTGCACTATTTTCGGAAACTGCCGACCAATCAGAGTGTAGTACAATTATTAGTTATGCACGTTTTTTGCTCACATTGATCTCATCGTTTTGTTTATTTGGCATTCTGGTCTTCCGATATTTTACCGTTACACAATCTGTTGCTGGTGAATGAAGAAATCAGGCACGACGGACACGGGTAAGTAGACACTGGGTTTTTTACGCATATACCAATACATGTTCAACCAGTAACACACATTTTAACGTCTACTTTTTAAAATGTTTAATTTTAAAACGTATCTGAGATGTATCTAGGTCACGGTAAGTGCATTTTTATTTTCGATACCCAAAGCATGTGTCCTGTATATGGTCGCCACAAGCCCACGTATAAACAACAGCATGCACGTGCTATGTTCACGTATCACGTCGTCATCCTACGTGTATATGTTTTGACTCACAAACTTATATAATGTGTCATTGAATCAAAAAAAAAATGCAACCATTTTTTTCATTGACGTAATGGGTTCTTTTGTCATTCACTTTTTGATTTTCAGGTAAAACCAATCTAGAGAGAAAGCAGAAAGCGGTTGTGTTCTTTGATCGCCAAGAAATTTGCTGATGCTTCGTGCTAACGTGTACAAGGAATATTCCTGCACTTTGTCTGATATCATAGGCGAAGTTCAAGAAAAGTTCACTCTTCTCATTAAAGGCATGACTTGTATAAAAAAAACAATACAACAGCTATGAGACAGATTTTCAACCAAATCTGTCTCTCCCTCTCAGACAATCATGCCTACATAATAAATTCATCATTGATTTAAACATAATATATTTGCATCTATTATACAAAAGCAATATGATGCAGTGTAGTTTTGTTTTGCATACGTTATCCATTACCAACTGTTAATGTTACAATCACATGTATGTATGTTACCTATTGTGTATTGATAAGAAACCCCAGCATTGACGATGTTTGCACGTTTGATAATAAAACGCGAACAAAGTTAACAATACTATCAAATATAAAATTTAGAAAGTTACAGAATGCAATATGTTCCCCATTGTTATGCTTCATATTCTAAAAGAGAGTACGATTAAAGTTGGAAAATTAAAATGACTGCTAAATAAAGCCTTATTTATACTACTTAATTGCAGTGATGTTTCGTAACAAAGATAAAAATGGATTTTATAAACCAATTGATAAGCCGAAACGTCCTTTTGTGTTTAACAAAGAAATAAGTAAATATTGTTAAACCGATCGCTGATTCTTGAAATATAACACACGCAAACTGACCCACCTCAGCCGACTGAATGTTTGTCTATCAATATTTATTTATGTAATGGCCAAGTATAACACCAGGGAAGAATAAAGACATATTACATCAGACTATAGCGTCAATGCTGATGGTTTACATTGTAAGAGCGCATCTTCATATATATTGTTGGAAACTTACATACAATTATGAATGTTTAACTAGCATATATACTGCCATATACCGACGGATATCAAACGAGACTATGTTTGTTTTATTATACACGTATTTGTTATCGATGTTACACCTCTTGGCCCTGAAAGATTATCAAAATATGCACTGTACCTATGAACTTAGCTGCCTACAACAGGCCAAAGAGAAAAATGTCCGCCACCCTGATTGAGATCGAGGACATGTCTGAAATCTGATAAAAAACAGTTGTTATTTGAACGGTTTCGCATATACATTTATGGTGTTTTATATTTTCATTATTAAAAGCACAACTTTTAAATGAACCCCCGACTTTTTCTTCTCGTGTTGTTTTCATTCTTTCGACGATAACTACAGTTAAACAGTAGTGTTCCTCAAAAGAATAAATTCAATAAAGGGAATCACGATTTCTACGAAATCTGTGTATCTGTGTTTTTATGTACCAGTAGACCACTGTTACAAATCGCGATTTATTTTATTTTCTGTTAAATGTGTTTCTTAATAAAAGCAATAGACCCTGTAATTTTTATCATTAATACTGTAACTTAACCAGTGAGTAAGTTGTACATATGTTTTAATAACTAGTATCTTAAATGAGATGTAAATAAGCAATACAACACATGTTTATAACGTAAAAAGTATGTTAGATGTAAATAAGCAATAACACACATGTTTATAACACACATAGAGAGATATTAGCCAGGTGGCATAGGACTAGTAGTTNGAATGAAACCCAAATAAAGTGGTTATTATAACATTTATGTATATTCCATGTAAACATAGGGCCGATTTTAACTGGGGCCGATTTCACTTGGGTAAATCGAGGCCGATTTTAACCATAAATCGTATATATACCTTAATTCGAATGTCTAAAAATAAATGTTTGATACATCTTAATGCTAATGGTGTTTTGTTTTATATAATTGTGTTTGAAGTATATGAACGGTCAGGGAATCCCTATATCATAACTTTATGCAATCATGGGTATAGCACAAACAAAATATAGAAATCGGGGTTACTCATAGCGTTGAAATGATGGTAGCTATTTCATTAAATGAAATATTCAAGGAAATCCTTAAAGTAGAAATGAACATCCAGGTAATAATGTGTTTAAGGTAAAATATTACATATATTACAGTGATCAAGTTCTGACCGGTGTCGATTCACGATATATTCCCGAATGCACGTCTATTTACGCTTAACATATAAAGTCACTTAACAAACTATGCACTGATATTTGTCTACATGTCATCAATGTACAACACAATTATGATATCTACATTTGGTGACATACAATAACCGACCTTGAACTCTTGGTTTAGTGACGTCACATGGGTCCACGTGATACCGTCAACACTGTACAGAACACAAATATGTTTCGACCCACTTATCCGAATCCATTCGACCTTGAATCAATATGGCATCTACAACTGTTTCCCTTGGGAATTGCACCTGTATATAGATTCAAAAAGTGCCATCGTTATGTTTAGATATATATAAAATTGGAGCTTTATTTAGTTACCAACAACTATTAAACAAATCATCACATCTGATTTTAATCACTTTTGTTGGTACGGATATTGACGTGTTAGGATATTAAATGTAACATTATTCAAAACTATTACAACTGTTACAAAAATGTGTGTTTCGGTCATTTTAACAGAAAATATCATTCACCTCTTACAACACGTGAACCGATATTATGATTGTTCGAAATTTTACTATTTAAGATGAATTTATCCATAAATGTTAGAAAACAAACTGTTGACATTCTTGACGTTTTGGACATCCTTCTTCGTGCGGTTGTACTATTATAAAGTCATAAGACAGTGACGGCATAGTTAATGGGAAATAAACAGGAAAATCAAAAAGCCCTTAAATATAATCAGGATAAATTACAATGTCCTTCAGCTGAGTAAAACCTAAACTTATGCAATTCATACCTGAATATATTGTTGAGTATCGTTGTATGCCGATGACCATGATGGGCTCCTGCCTGGGTACTCCCCAGCAAAATGTAGCCTGGCGTTTAGGGGTTCATGTCTTAAACTATTCCATGAGCTGGAGGCGGTCAGTGCTTCGTCCTGAACACCATACAGGCCGGACACGAGATAGTCCGAACATATCGTCTGGTCTTAAATATCAAATAAACACATGCTAATTAAGTCCACATTTATTTCACTTTGCAATAGATGAAAATGCTTCTAAAATAAATAAAAATGGCTGGGCTAATCAATTTGTAAACACAATATATATCACAGCGTCAACAGACTAGTACACAACAAACTACGGTGTCACAAAAGTATAAAATAAACCACAGTGTCAACGATTCTATCTGATAAAGAAAGGTGTCCTATTATATTAATCTTTAAACTCACATTAGTAATTACTGTGTCAACATTCAAGTAACAAAATGTCAACACAGAATCAACAAATGGAGGTATAAATTGTATCACAATGTCAACAAACAAGTACAAACATAACAAAATGTCAACACACAGTCAACAAATGGAGGTATAAAATATATCAAAATGTCAACAAACAAGAACAGACATAATAAAATGTCAACACACAGTCAACAAATTGAGGTAAAAATATATATCACAGTGTCAACACACAGTCAACAAATGGAGGTTAAAATATTATCACTGGAACAACAAATTGGCATCAACCAGTCAACAGAGGAAATAAAAAAATGTATCACAATGTCAACTTACAGTCACAAATGAAGGGGAAAATGCATCACTGTGCCAACAAAAAGAATAAAATGGTTAAAAAATGTCAACAAAACACTCACAAATGGAGATAAAAGAATATATCATAATGTCCAAATACAGGTACCACATATAAAAAAAGCTGTGAACACATATTTACATAAAAAGGAATAAAACATATACCATCGTGTTTACAAAACAAATACCGAGTATAACAAAATATCCACATACAATCACAAAAGAATGAAATATGATAAACAGGCAGCAGCAGGACCTGGAGAGACAAAATGGCAATACATAAGGATTACAATGGTTGTGATGGGAAAAAATGCTTCTAAAGATGAAGTGTTGCCTTCAGCATATGTGGCACCATAAATAAATTGTCCCCGACACATCAAGGTGATTATGTAAATCATCAACAACTACCACACAGACAACACGTTTATAATCGACAATGCGATACCATATTCTGATATCAGGTCAAGATGCTGACCTTCATAATTCCAATGCCTGTAAATACCTCATGTAGTATTATGCGGTTATTTGGTCAACATGACTTATTTACTTATTAATCAATTATCTGTTATTCTACCACGTTTGCAATGTACCGTAACGACACTTTTCATCGGTTAAAACCTATGGATAATTAGACGATAGACCATGCGCGAGCATGTATTATCGTCCAACAGAAAAACATTTCCCCAAAAAACTTCCACTGCAAATGTACCGGTAAACAAGCGATCGTGGGACCGGTTTTATGATGGAATCCGAATTTAGTTTTGTTTGTATTTAAAGATTTGCTTTCGGACAAAACCTCATGCCAACCTCATGTTGAGAATGTCCTGCTGCACTGACAGCGAAGGTGACTCGAAATACTATTTGTAAAGTTGTCATATGCTGACTTCATGAGTTGACGAGGAATGTCGATAGATTGGTGGATTTGATTGATTGAAATAAACATCTGACGTCAGTTACAAATGTTGTGAAATAAGAACATGTGACAAATGTTATCGCACGCAAAAAAAAAGCAAGCTAAATTTAAATGATACGATTATATAAATCGCCTTGGTGATCAAAGGCGTATGGTCACTGAGGTAGACAAGAAAAAGGCTATTGATGTATTTTACTTGGTAGAATAGATATAAACAACGTATGTTTGTACATTATGGTATTAACTCGGGTTTCGAAATTTTTGGAAAAAATTATCAACTCTTTCAGCATTTTCTAACCTTCGTTATGCATTCCATCATAATACACACACATACGTTGATTATTTCTTTTTTTTATCAATGAGCAAAAGAGAATGTCAGGTAACTGAATCAATACGAGATTAGAATCCACGGCCAATGCGATAGGTTAATTGAGGAGACACCAAATATAAAAGGAAAACATCACGAAGCTCGACATTAAAAACGGACAGGAGAAAAACACGTGTTATCGCGAACCTCTTTTGGAATTAGCCTGAATTGCAAAGTTGTGTACACCTTTAACATAATACGTTTACAGTCTGCGACACATATCTGAAGATCTTACCATGTGACGTAGCATAATACCATGTAGGCTACATAGGCCAATTCCTTTCTAGACATGTGACAACTAACGGGTATATTACTTATCTATATTTAATTATTTTTATGATGTACTAGTTTTCACGTACCTGATACTGTGTAATTGATGCTCCAGTAAATTATCACAAAGATTCTACGACAAACTGGACCCATCCTTTATGTCTTACTTGAGTGAACTGATTGCAAAATGCACCTATCATCTATAAGTGCAGAACTGTAGGACGACCGAGTCAGTGCGCATATTTTAGTGATCGATCTAGCTCACGTTATTTATTGCAAACTGCAAACTTACAAACACAGATAAATCTCTGATTATATTCCACGTTGTTCTGTTTTATCCGCAATTATGTTTGTGTCATGCTTCTTATATTCAATTGATTAATTATTTTAACATCATGGTTTTTTTTCGATATTAAAGCTGATTTTTACCAAAACTGTGTGGGAAATTGTCTCTGTATAAGACATCGGGACCAATTTTCCCTTTATGTCACTTAGATTTACAAAGTCTGAAGGAACCTCACGCTTTTTAATACATTCTTTTGAATACTTTCATTGGGGAAAACATCTGGCTTAGCGATCCCCAAGACATGGTACGGTAAAAACGATATGGAATTCGACAGAAAACAACTGATGAGCCATTTCGACTACGTGATGTTTTCTAAAATTTGTTTGCGTCTGGAATCCAGTTCATGGTTAGTAGAACTTCATTTAATCATAGATTTACCCTGAAGAAAAAGGTCAATATTGTAAAGGACATTCGGATCATTACAGTATCCACTGTAAATATTATTATTTTCGCGATATCTGGCTCCTGTTGAATATTTTACTTTGTTTATCGTTACACGAGGCTAATCTTCACAAGGTCATAAAACCACAATATTCGTTACCACTTGAAATTAATGTAACGCTTCAACGTAATTTTAATCAATATGCGTACAGTATGATGCATAATAAAACCTGCTCGGACACTGAACTTGTAATAGCGATATGCGTATTTATTGTAAAGACCTATTGTCATTAAAATTCTGTTACATTTACAAACGTTTATTAAGTCACAGTTTCTATATACGTTATAAATAGAGTGTCCTATCAAAATAATACGGAAGGAAAATTTAGTTATGCATACATCGACCCAAATGTGGGAACTATTATGTAGTATTATGCAATTTAGGCAAGAATGATTAAAAATATCAAATATTAATTATGATTTATATACAATTGTCCGACTATCAATGAGAACGAAAGTGTAAGGGACAAAAAAGAAGCAATGCTAAACTAATCATTCCCAAAGCAATTAATTACATTACATGATGCAAGAGCAAAAGGGAAAAAATGACTGAAAATCTTGTTGAAAGCCAGAAAGTTAGTGTGAAGCAAAATAGCAAGGGGTGGATTAGGGAAATAATCTGTGATGTTACAAGAACTGTTACTTGACGAAAGATCCCCAGTGCCTCTATGGATCTTTTGACGCTGATATGTGAAGCCTGCTGTTAAGGTGTTGTTCCGTCAATTCTTAAAGCAAAATGAACATCGAGGCAAAAAGAAAGAATATACAGGTGTTACAACGCCGTGATACGAATTCAATAAATCTAAGGCGAAACCCGAACAAATCTTAAATGAACGGAGACAGCTCAAACGTACAGCGAAACTATAGCCAATACACTAATAGGATTGTGTGTTTCTTGTCCCGTATAAGACATTTGTATTTTGCGTGCGTAAAGGCGGGAGAAGGTTACATTAATTTTACAGATGTCCTCGTGTATTTTCAGGTAATGTGAAGTGCATCTGTTATTCCTTGAATAGTGTTAGAGATTACTTTTTGTTTTCCCAAAACTCTCTCTGGATCATTTATCTATAATACTTTGATATGCAGATTTTGGAGGGGTATATATTTACATCCAACCCCTGTTATATCAACTTATCATGCGTTGTTCTTTTTCAACCTTTTAAGGAGGATACCGTCAAAATTATTCTTATTTTAATGTGATATATTTACACCTATTTATCTCCGAACTAGTCTGACTCTAGGAATTAGTGTTTGTATTATGTTTATTATGACGGGCTACACTAAACATGCTCTAAATCTATTCACTACGAATATATTTCCTTTTAGGTGAAATGGGATAAACTGAACCTACCAACGGTAACCTATGGCAACCTGTTTACGTTAACAACGGAGTGATGCGGTAACAGTCCCTTCTTAACGCTACATGTTTCCAATACAGTTTTAATACTTAATGATCGAGAAACCAGACTTCACCTCCAGGACACTTGTATGGACGAAAATCACACTAGCGTTTCCTGCCTGTGTACATATGTTTAAACAATTTTAACACACAATATCTGGGTCGGTGACTGATAACACGTTGTTTTTTTTAATCGCATTACTAATCAACTGGAATGCTGCATGATAAAATGTGATATCATTGAAAAGCACATGTGTTTTGTTTATACAATAAAGTGCCATTAACGAAGCCACTGTATCAAAAAAGTCTGCCGTGCTGGAGGTTATAGTTTGTATTTACTTCAGAGACTCATCAATAAGTCTGTGAAAATGGAGGGATGATTAAAAAAATGTTTTCATGTAAAAAACATCTTGATTCCTGTACATGTATTTGTTAGTATTATTATATTCCGAACGTTATACAATAAGCGATCATTTGTGGACATAAAACA
Organism: Mizuhopecten yessoensis; assembly: GCF_002113885.1. Classification (NCBI taxonomy): domain Eukaryota; kingdom Metazoa; phylum Mollusca; class Bivalvia; order Pectinida; family Pectinidae; genus Mizuhopecten; species Mizuhopecten yessoensis. Next base: position 1,386,946 of record NW_018403537.1, on the reverse strand, counting down.
AAATTTTGCCCAAAAAGATGATATGATAATATTCAAAAGACAATTATTTTTTCTCAATACGCTTTATCTTTTCCACGTATATTTAATGTCAAAATATTTGGAAACTGAATATAGTGATTTAAAACAAAATAACCTGTTTTTCCCAAAACATCAGATTTTTTGTTCATAATACCAACGTATTTATTTAATACTGTACGCAAAAAGATGTAAGAAAAAAACATGCCTCTTCCAAACCAAGACTAACTGACTTATTTAATAAGATTTTTTTTATAAGGATTGCCCACGTTATGACTCATTAATGTCATTCCTTATTTTGCATCTAGGAGTAATGAGTGTTGCCTCCCCTACGCCGAAGAAAAGGGATGAGTGTTTCAGACAGTGTAAAGTAAAGTATTTCACCAACATTGAATATCATTAAATTAAGCGTGGAATTACTTACAGTAACAGAGCTAGTTGTTAAAAGATGTTTGAGTCAGTTAGCAATGATTAAGTAGTTTCGTTAATTTATAATATTTGAAAAACATCAATGCAGTAAATAACGAACATGTAATCTCAGAAACTATTGTACGATACTTAATGTCCTCATCCTGAAATCAAAATGTTTCTGCTGTACAAAATCATGTACTAGTGAAAAACAAGAACGGTCCTAATTACTGGACCGGAAGTTAATGCTTAAAAGTCTCTAGTGTGAATATTCGTTCAATGGAATTCAACGTTGCAAAAGACAAATAGTGTGATGGAGTTGTAGGACCCAAATCAACAGAAATGGTTTAGGTTTTAAGGATAAGTTTTAACTGTATTGGATGATTCAAGGAAGGAAATAGTTATTTTACCGGAGCCTTTTAGTTTGGGGGAGGGGTGCACGTTTTGGACTGAAATGAGAAATATGGCCAGACAGGTAAAACTTAATGCAAGTGTTTCTATCAATAAATTGACAGTGTAATGTTAATTAAATGGAAATTGACATTCACATAATGCCAGTCATTCGCTGTCTAACTTCCGACGGTTTTTAAGTTCATCTCAAAACGACCAGGTTTATGGTAACTATGGTTTTGTAGATAATGCACTCATTATCCCGATCAGAAATTAACAAATAGAAACAATGTGAGTGATTAGTCAAAACAACTAAGGTGGTCGATTTTTACAATTAATTACTATAATTAAAAATATTTGTGCGGTGTAACTCTTGACAAAGATTCTTAATTTTCCAGTTGTATTTCGTTGCACTATTTTCGGAAACTGCCGACCAATCAGAGTGTAGTACAATTATTAGTTATGCACGTTTTTTGCTCACATTGATCTCATCGTTTTGTTTATTTGGCATTCTGGTCTTCCGATATTTTACCGTTACACAATCTGTTGCTGGTGAATGAAGAAATCAGGCACGACGGACACGGGTAAGTAGACACTGGGTTTTTTACGCATATACCAATACATGTTCAACCAGTAACACACATTTTAACGTCTACTTTTTAAAATGTTTAATTTTAAAACGTATCTGAGATGTATCTAGGTCACGGTAAGTGCATTTTTATTTTCGATACCCAAAGCATGTGTCCTGTATATGGTCGCCACAAGCCCACGTATAAACAACAGCATGCACGTGCTATGTTCACGTATCACGTCGTCATCCTACGTGTATATGTTTTGACTCACAAACTTATATAATGTGTCATTGAATCAAAAAAAAAATGCAACCATTTTTTTCATTGACGTAATGGGTTCTTTTGTCATTCACTTTTTGATTTTCAGGTAAAACCAATCTAGAGAGAAAGCAGAAAGCGGTTGTGTTCTTTGATCGCCAAGAAATTTGCTGATGCTTCGTGCTAACGTGTACAAGGAATATTCCTGCACTTTGTCTGATATCATAGGCGAAGTTCAAGAAAAGTTCACTCTTCTCATTAAAGGCATGACTTGTATAAAAAAAACAATACAACAGCTATGAGACAGATTTTCAACCAAATCTGTCTCTCCCTCTCAGACAATCATGCCTACATAATAAATTCATCATTGATTTAAACATAATATATTTGCATCTATTATACAAAAGCAATATGATGCAGTGTAGTTTTGTTTTGCATACGTTATCCATTACCAACTGTTAATGTTACAATCACATGTATGTATGTTACCTATTGTGTATTGATAAGAAACCCCAGCATTGACGATGTTTGCACGTTTGATAATAAAACGCGAACAAAGTTAACAATACTATCAAATATAAAATTTAGAAAGTTACAGAATGCAATATGTTCCCCATTGTTATGCTTCATATTCTAAAAGAGAGTACGATTAAAGTTGGAAAATTAAAATGACTGCTAAATAAAGCCTTATTTATACTACTTAATTGCAGTGATGTTTCGTAACAAAGATAAAAATGGATTTTATAAACCAATTGATAAGCCGAAACGTCCTTTTGTGTTTAACAAAGAAATAAGTAAATATTGTTAAACCGATCGCTGATTCTTGAAATATAACACACGCAAACTGACCCACCTCAGCCGACTGAATGTTTGTCTATCAATATTTATTTATGTAATGGCCAAGTATAACACCAGGGAAGAATAAAGACATATTACATCAGACTATAGCGTCAATGCTGATGGTTTACATTGTAAGAGCGCATCTTCATATATATTGTTGGAAACTTACATACAATTATGAATGTTTAACTAGCATATATACTGCCATATACCGACGGATATCAAACGAGACTATGTTTGTTTTATTATACACGTATTTGTTATCGATGTTACACCTCTTGGCCCTGAAAGATTATCAAAATATGCACTGTACCTATGAACTTAGCTGCCTACAACAGGCCAAAGAGAAAAATGTCCGCCACCCTGATTGAGATCGAGGACATGTCTGAAATCTGATAAAAAACAGTTGTTATTTGAACGGTTTCGCATATACATTTATGGTGTTTTATATTTTCATTATTAAAAGCACAACTTTTAAATGAACCCCCGACTTTTTCTTCTCGTGTTGTTTTCATTCTTTCGACGATAACTACAGTTAAACAGTAGTGTTCCTCAAAAGAATAAATTCAATAAAGGGAATCACGATTTCTACGAAATCTGTGTATCTGTGTTTTTATGTACCAGTAGACCACTGTTACAAATCGCGATTTATTTTATTTTCTGTTAAATGTGTTTCTTAATAAAAGCAATAGACCCTGTAATTTTTATCATTAATACTGTAACTTAACCAGTGAGTAAGTTGTACATATGTTTTAATAACTAGTATCTTAAATGAGATGTAAATAAGCAATACAACACATGTTTATAACGTAAAAAGTATGTTAGATGTAAATAAGCAATAACACACATGTTTATAACACACATAGAGAGATATTAGCCAGGTGGCATAGGACTAGTAGTTAGCGCCTGATAAGGCATCTCCTGCGAATTCTTCAAAATTGAATTGATTCATGAACATGCTAATTGTATCAATTGTATATCTATGTTCTGTAAAGCGTTTTAGAGTGGCTTATGTAAGCTACATAGTGCGCTATATTAAATGTTGTATATTTATTTATTTATTTATGAGGACATGTAAATATAACAATTGAACGTCTTTCAGATTTCAGTGACAGCCAATATGAATGCAATCTGGGTGACAGATACTGGACGTCATTATATTTATCTGTCACCCAGATTGCATTCATATTGGCTGTAACTGCAATCTGAGAGACGTTCAATCCTTAAATAACCGACAAAGTATGTTAGATATGAATACGCAATACAACACAGAATTTCCTTATGTGTACCTTACAACATATGTTAAATATTAACAAGCAATACCACACATGTTTCCATAACCACACCACATATATGAGTTCATTACGTTTACTGTATATCAGATGTAAATAGATATGTTCATAACGTATGCGTAAATTACATGTAATAATGATTCTACACCAGAAGGATTAGTTAGTCACGTATTCCTCATAGCTACATTAATATATTTCAGACCTTTGTTGTATTTCTGTCAAAACTGAATAATAACTCTAGTACTAGCACTTTTATTGAATTAAGATGAGCTTTGTATTTAACACAACCACATACTTTGATAGACGTACATGTATAAAGACATAGATACTTAAAGGGATCTATACAGCCTATCGGCATTCATATATGTATAATGGATGTTTGTTTTTGGTAATGATATAACGCGCATTGATATATCACATTTTCCTATCACCATAGTAGATTTTACGCACATTATCACACAAATCAATGCTTTGACAAGTGTTTACAATCCAAATTTCAGGTAACTAATGGTCAACTTCATAGTCAATACTTATATCAACTAATGGACAAATGTTAGCTTATTATTCAGAGACGTTGGTGTAGTGGGTTTGATTTATTGATGTGGTGGCCCTAGTAACGAATGACCATCACACGCAGACCAGCTTCTGAGAGGACGGTGCGGGGTTTATATTTGACTCGGTGGAGGATGAAGAATGGCTGCATCATGGAGGACATGCTTGTTTGCCAGATTTGTAATAATTTGTTGGAATATTTGTAACACAATAGCAGGTAAGCTGATTAAATTACATTATTACAGAAAAAAATGGTTCACCGTGAATTTTATTAATATATCCAATGGCATTGTTTTGTTTTTATTAAAATTTAAGGTAATTTATAGACGTGCTTTCATGTGTTCAATTAATGCGCGTTGCGATAGGGCGCACATACAATACTTATAATTATTTTTTTCATTTCAGATTTGTTTGCTGAAAACAAGTTAGCTTATGAAGCAAAAGCTTAACGATGGAAGATGAATAAAAATTAGACAAAATATTCTTTTGGACGCGTTTTTGTTCTTTAGTTAAAGACACAAAAGCAAATCCCTAATGCCACAATGGGGTCCCATATTAGTTGACTCTTACAGTTGGTAATGCTAGGTTCCCACTGTTCTGCTATCCGTTACTAACGCCACGATTGGCCATTCGTAGCTGATCGTGGAATTTCTCTGAAATTTTAGGTTTGGATACGAGGTCATGCGAGTCGATACGTTCTGATGCGATTTGTTGCGCTCGGATTCGATCTTGTCACGATTTGTCAATTTCAGGTGTCACGATCTGTCACGGTCTGATCTCCCGTTCAGATACAATCACATACGCTCCGATAGGATTGTTTCGATCGAATCCCCGATTAGGTCTCGATCTGACACGAACATCACGATCGGGTTCCCTGAAAAGGGACTATTTGGTACGTGCAGATACGTTCCGATGCATGTACGTTCATAACGAACCGATGCGCTCCGTCATGATAGGATACGATTGTGGTCGCGATGTCTTTAACGATCATGATCGAGGGTGATCACGATTTGAGCTACGACTTGACCCCGACGGATATTTGTACAGCCCGACTGACGATGAACTTCATTGTTTCTTGAACTTTTACAGAGTGAACACTACAACCATCAACCATTGATGATCGCAGGAGTTGCGGATAATGACGTTTTGCTGTTTAATGAAAGCAGTGACTGGTTTTTTTCTCTGTGCTTTCTCGGAGGGGTAGCTGTCGTCCGTCTTCTCTAGTGCGGGCTCTGGCTGGACTGGTTCAGTCTGCGGGGGTGGGACAGCCTTGCCCTTTCCATTCCTGCCTCTGGTAGTCTTGGGTGGCATCTCTCAAAGGCTCTAAAGATTACTAGCAAAGACTGGTTACTAAGATATGCTTTCATCAAGAGAAGATCGCTGAATGAGATGCATTAAATCTTGTCCGGTATATATATGGGAACGAGAACTCGTAACAGATCGTGAGCGTTCGTGTAAAAACGTAACTACTTGTATCTACTCACATTTACTCGCATCTTCTCGTATCAACTCATATCTACTCGTGAGTCATTCGTGTCAGATCTGGAGCAATGGGATCCGACTGAGCGTAACGGAACGTGACAGATTGTTGGACATCACAACACATCTCAACAAAGCGTGATGATTGTCGTGTCAAAGATCGATCCCGGACACCACGATTTGGAAGCACGATTCGATGCGATCGGTCGCGCTTTGTTACGATGCAATGCGATCTGATACGATGATCTTGACTGCGATTGATCGTGTTGATCGCATACAAATTTTGAACTGTTCAAGAGGTTTCTACGATTAACACGATTACTACGACAGACCTCAAGATCTGATAAGATAGGATCACCACGGTTAGTCCACGATTAAGACCACGATTTAAATCGTGCAGCGAATCGTGATAGTGGGAACCAAGCATTGCAGCAGGTATATTCTCAATCCCCAACTGGCAAAGATGACTAATTAAGTAGATTATCATCAACAACACTTCAAGGTTAATAGGAATATTGCGGAATCTAAATGCATGTTTTAAAATCCAAATATCTACAAAGTGATTGAAAAGCAGCGACAAATATCTGGATCAAGGTCATTGTGATATAAATACTTCTGTAGTTTCTTACTCTTGTATTAATAAGTTGAACTGATTGTTTATAACACAAATTGCAATAAGACAAGTCCAAATTCAACAGTAAATATATTTTAACTATTCGTGTAAGGGAAGTTTTCTCCTTTCAGACCAGACTGTGTGTTCGGAGTACCTCATGTCTGGACTGTATGGTGTGGAGGACTCCGCGTTGACCGCCTCAAGTATTTGGAATGGAGCGAGTGGAGCCCAAAATGCAAGACTGCATTTTGATGGAAAATATGTCACAGCGAGTATAGCTTCATCTTGGTGCGCGGGCACTAACAATAATCAGCAGTACATACAGGTATACATTTTGATATAACGTCAATCTGCTTTATTTGAAGATGTTCTCTAGATTAATCAATATAAGTTGTAATGTATGTGCGCGTAGTTTGTATTTATTATTTGTGGTAACACTTGACTAATATTAAATACAAATGACGTATGTGTATGTTGCAATTCTATATATTAGTTTTGACAGAAATTCTAAATAATTGATACAAACAACCCTGATTGATTGCTGACATATCTTATATGTATGTATCTATGTTATCCTACCAAAGTTAACATGCGTTTTCCAACTCATATGATACCAAGCTTGTATAGCTGGTGAGCAGGATACCGAATGCTTTACCGCAAAGCACGTCGAAACTCATTTGTGGTCAGGACTCGTTTCCTCCTATCTTATCTACGAATTAAATCCAAAAAATAATTTCCAAATATCTTCGCGCAAATCCAAGTCATTATAACGACTCTTTTGATGAAGCAGTTTTTTCGAATTTCGACAGTATACACATAAATAAGATTTAGTTTACTTGTTATTCAGATAGATTTAGAAATAAAAACATAATATATTCTGTCTTGGTAATTTTTCATCTTGGAAAATGAAAAATGAACTAGTCGAACGATATCAGTATATGATGCGGTTGTGGCCTGATGTACTATCACAATAACACTACTATCTTTGTACAGTAGTCATACAATGGTAAGAGCACGGTATTACACCGATCGGTGTACACACAAAATATATACAAAGACGCTTTGGTCGAGCGAGATTAACGTCGCCACAAATCCTATACGGGATTTTATGAAAATAATAATATTGTTTTTGAGCCAAATGTATCCGATGCCTCTAATGGTCTAATGTCTCATATCAGACCTAATATTAAGATAAACTATCGTACAGACAGGAGCTGGTGTTCATATTCGTATAAGTACACAGGGTTGGTCGTCGTAGTCTTATGTTGTAGTTTGTTTAAGCACGGTTTATATGAAATATTATTTTAAGTTCAAATTGCATCCCGAATTTGTATTTTTGTAATATTATAAGTTTTAGCAGACACTATCTTTCGCTGTATTCTAAACATGTTTCGGGGTTTTTGATACTTTTGAACGTTAGTTCAGCTGCTGATCCCTAAAGAACGGAATGACCATATGATGCAACAAATACCTACTTGGTTTGGCTTTATGCGGCTACAAGCAAGATTTTGGAATAGCTGATTCCTTTCTTCTTACTGTTAGTAATACGTTTGGCATTTTGTGTCAACGACAAAAAGTGCATTTACAACTTCTTTTATAGAAAAGTGTTTTTAATTTGAAAACAAATTTGATGAAATCCTTGACATGGTAATCGAATGCAAGCAAGTATTGTAGGCATGATGATATTATAGACAGGTAGTTGCGTATTTCAGGTTCAATTTCCTAGACAAACAGCAATAGATGCGGTGGTTACACAGGGAAGAAAGGACACCATATACTCGCAATGGGTTGAGACGTATTATCTGATGTACAGCATGGATGGTATCACGTGGACCAATTTGACTTCCCAAAATGATCAACCCAAGGTACGTCGTACCTCTCTTAATCTAACCTACACTTATCTTTAACCTGTATTCTATGTGCAGTAGTAACTTATTGATGTGACATGTTATTTATTACCTGACATGTATATGTAGGTTATTGTTTCCGGTTTATTAGTTCTAAACATTTACTACACCAAATGACCTTTCCGCCCATTTATGACTTTGCAGTAGCATTAATGTCAAATTAACTAAAAACCATGTAAAACACGTCTTGGAACATATGTAGAAAATCATCAAAGACTAAGAATGACGATTAATCCATTACGTTACAAATTCACAGCATAGAATGTTATAGGGATTAAAATTTTCAAACCGGCATTAAAATTTAAGAAAAAAAGGCCGTTCAATCCAAATATTTTCAATTTTACTATAGAACAATTGTTTAATTTCATTAATTTATTTGCTGCGGAACAGCCCTATTCAAAAAGAATTGGTGCCAATAATAAACCGTAGTCATTTGAGCGTTTGACACCGGACCATTATCTATGTTATCCAATATTTGACGTCATAAGTAAACCACGTGCTATGTCAGGAGAGTTTTTGCTTTCATATGCAAATGAAATGCGTTGCAGCTGGTAATGTTCATATAATGGGTTGCAGCGTAAATGTTAATACTAAACTCATATTAGATTTTACATGTTAACTATACAAAGTCAACAACATAAAATAGTCACAAGAGGTACGAAGTATGATGATTCAGGCTATCAATTCGCTTAATTGTAGTGAATCTATGAGAAACAAGGATGCAATCTCTGCAATTCTTACGCTCATTCATTCCTAGGTAATGTTAATCTAGGAGCATTTTATGTAACAATCTAAAATATGTCTAGCTAATTATTCCATTGTTTACTATGCATTATAGTTATTTATCGGAAACAGTGACAGAAACACCGAAGTGAAATCAAGGATCGTGCCCAGTATCACTGCAGTGTAAAGAATCACTCAATCGTTTCACTTGATATTAGATTTATAATGCTCGTTTTGGATTTTTCGTATTTGCTCGCCAGAGGCTCGAAAACATAAACAATCCAAAACTTGTATCATAAATATATTTTGAAGGAAAACTTGTGCATCGATACACGCTTGTTTCAACAAGAAACATTAGAAGTACCAAAATGAAGGCTGCAAGAAAAAAAACGTGTTAGGTACTTACCTTCTGTATTTATGGATCCCAGTACCACCGACAAAAACAATCAATATATGTATTGGAAACTGGGTTTTTTTCTGCATAACTAGAGCTTTGATAAAAACATCTCTGAAAAGCGTTCGGGGTGCAAAAGTTCAAGTGGGGCTAGCCGGGATTCGAACCATGGACTTCAGGTTACTACACTGACACTCTAACTGACTAAACTATCTGGTAAACGGAAGTGTGCTACAGTTACATCTAAGAAGAAGTTAGAGGGAGGTTACTGTATATACGAAAGACTACTGTGCAGTGAGTCAGGTATCCCTATTATATAAATGTGTTTAAACTGTCTTACTCAGAACCTCGGTAAGAATGATTATAGTCCAGTACTGGATTGGTGATCAGTGGTCGGGTTTGATTAGAAATTAAGTAAAACATATATCACAAATACTATTTTGATATATCTTTATATCTTTATTTTTTTCATCATTTTTTTTTTTTAAAAATATCATGTAGAGAATCTTTCACGTATATGACTTTTCTCAATTTCAAATAAAAAATAGAAAACTACCGAGGTCTTAAATATTATTTCCTTGTGGCGGCGCCATGAATACAACACTGCTATCGTTACATTGTAGCGTTTGTTAGGACCGACATTAATATGTTAGCATACCGATGGTGATAATGGAAATCTATCGAATGAACTATTTTACAAAATAAGTAAACAGAAAGCGTATACTATGGCCGGTTATTTAAGCAATAAACTGCCTAGATGTGGCAGACCAACTGGTATAACTGCCCCATGTGTCACAGACAAACTGAATGGTGCATCTAGGCAGTTTATTGCTTTTATTTATATTTCCATAATGAGAATTCGCAAAAAATAATTTATTTCTTTTCAAAATTTCAAATTTCCCGCTTATTACCGTCATGTCGGGTTAATATCTAGAACGGCACAAAGATAACAGCTGACGTCACGCGCTATGTCCCATACACAATTGAAATAACTCCGCAACTTTCTTTAATAATTCATTTGTTTTTAATTTATATATATATCATATTCTCGATTCATAAATAGTAACAAATAACATTTTGTAAGTAACTAATCAAGTGTCGTAAAACATTTTCCGATTTTATTGCGACCTATATCCGGCGCACGCACTCAACGGAAGTCTACAGTAATCAGGTCAGAGTTACATTTGAAGTCCGGCATGTTGTTGATGTTGATCGTGCAACCGGAGAAGATTGAATTGGTGAAAAATCCAGGCATACAATTGTCTGTTGATCACACAGACACTTGAGAAGGCAGCTGGTGTTCGGGATCAAAGCAGGAGATACTGATAAGTTCGATAGTGACACTGTTAAGTCGCTCGGAGCTTCAGTTATAGTCTCATAAGATGAAGCTGCTATTGGCAGTACTTTAGCAATAATATAGAAGGGCTTTGCCACACCAAATGAAAATTTCAAGATCCCTGGCCCACTGCACTGTGGTTTTTTCTGTTTGATGCAACTGTAGCACGGTTGGACATATGAACACTTCCGATGACCAATATGTAGTAACCGTCCCTACCTAACTTCCTGTTTTATGTAACAGTAGCACGGTTGTGCATGTGAACACTTCCGATGACCAATACATAGTAACCGCACCTACCTAACTTCCTGTTTTCTGTAACTGTAGCACGGTTAGGCCGGTGAACACTTCCAATGACCAATATATAGTTACTGTCCCTACCTAACCTCTTTTTTTTATGTAACTATAGCACGTTTGGGCCGGTGACCACTTCCGATGATTAACATATAGTAACCATCCCTACCTTATGTCCTTTTTGATGTAACTGTATCATGGTAGGGCTTGTGAACACTTCCGATGACCAATATATAGTAACCATCCCTACCTAACGTCCTTTTTTATGTAACTGTAGCAAGGTTGGGCCAGTGAAAACTTCCGCCGACCTGGAAGCTCAATCGGATAGAGCTATTATATTACAACCAGACGTTCAGGGTTAAAATCCCGTTCTAGTCTCGCTGATTTCTTTTTCACTAAGAACATTCGTTGATTAAGTGTTGTTTAGTTCATCTTTATTATTTCTTATAGCATTGTTTTTCTTCTTCTTAGTTTAGAAAAAATATGGGCTATGCCATTTGTGACCAGAATGTGACGTTTTCTGGACGTTCTCCAGACGTCCCGTGTCCAATTAGTTTGATTGATTGAACTTCTATCAAATCCAAGGTGTTCTGCTGGCGTTGTAGATAGAGTATCCGTCTTGCATCAAGATATTTGCTCGACCATGTGACTTCTCACTGGATACTCCGGTTTCCTCCCACATTAAAACCCTCTGCACGATTCAATCATGGCCAACAAGATTGATTAATATAAATTGGCGAAACTTGTTTAATAATTGTTGTAAAAATAAGAAAATATATACATTAAACTGTTTCTGTATTCCAGAAATCAGTTCGAACTTTTTTCGCTTGCTGCCATCAACAACCTTTGAAACCGATCTTTTATTTGAGATGAAGTCCAATTCTCTCTCAGAATGCTGTCAACAGTGTCTGCAAGGCGAAACCTGTCTATCTTTCACCTTTGACAAGGACCAGGGAATGTGTCGCAGTTTTACATCTGCATTTCCTGACATAAATGCAACAGTCTCAACAGAACCATCACAATTTTTTGTCAACAAAGGTATCATTAAGGAATAAACAGGATTATGTTTGGGGTTATACGTTGTGTACTGAAACATACCTGTACGCATTAACAAATACCGAGTAACCCCAACAATATTTCTTGTTATTCCTTATAATTTAAGTTTAGAACCAGACAACATTCTTTTCATTCATAGATTTTGAATATTTATTCCTGTCTAATAAAACAAAAGAATTTTTAACACAAAACACAACATTGTGCAGTAATTGCATCGCCAAGCTACTTTAACCAATCAGAAGTTATAGTTACAAATACCGCGCCAAACATTGTGGTATACGTCGTCATCATTTTATGTGTTGTCTGTATTTTAAGTAATATGATATAACATGTAAAAGTCTACCATTTGGGGAATAGCCAAAATTAATTTATATAAATATTGACGCATAAATAATTCAGTAATATTGATCCATATTATAGTATTATTGATCAATGATTACTATACCAGTTAACCCTGTGTTCGCAAAAACAAACATAATCAAGACAAACGTAAAGTTAATATTTTACATTATAATGATATCAATAATTTATGCGCAATGTACGTACGTATCAAATGTGTCGCAATGTTTGAAGACCGACTGGTCCCGTTGTCAAGCCACCCCTGCAGGTGGGGGTTCGGGAAAGTTATCCACTGCATGAATCGTAGGGGGGCGACCAATGAGTGAATTCCCTGCATATTTGGGGATTTGCTTTGGTGTTCTCTATTTTGGGACACCAAGGCGACCAACATAAATTTGCTGCGCCCATTGCAATATTTGGGATCTTTATCTTTCTTTCCACTACTAACTACCTTTTATTTCCTAGCGCCATGCTTTACAACACCTCACTTTTGGCTTGAATGTTGAGCGTTCGCCCGGGTGAGGAAGGCAAATGGTTCTGTCCGCAGGCCGGGACATACCAAAGTCCTTAAAAATGGTAGTTGTTATTCCCTGCTTAACGCTTAGCATTAAGGGGAATGGCAATAACTGATTCACCCGTTGTCAGTATAATGAGACCGGGCAGAATGCTGTGCTGGGTGCCTTCGGCATGGTATTTCAGTGAGATAGCACTATAAAGTTAGCATCAGATCTGCGCTATCACAAGGAGGCAAACACACTAACATACCCTTTCTCCTGCATACACACACGCAAGCACGCATACACTTCACACATGGAGGCACGTCCTTAAATGACCTTAGTTGTTAATAGGACGTTTAACAAAATTTTACCAAACTAAACCAAACCCTTTGTCAAGCTTTGAGTGAGTGAGCGATTTATATTGTTTACCAATACAACGATGTGACGAAATTGTATATACACTCTATATCAATAGGCGAAATGTCCGGGATCGAGTGACATGAAATATATAATTTCGTTATATCGTTGTACAGCTAAACCAATACCAAACGCTCACTCAGCCATATCTTGAAAAAGGGACCAGCCGGTCTTGAAACGTTCCGACACTTTAAATACGTACATTGTTTGTATATTAATTTACCTTTTGATATAACATGTTTCCAAACTGATAAATTTAAATGAAAATATTAGAAAACATTTTTTTTAAACGTCCATAAAACACACAGTCACAGTTGTTGAAACAGCTCATCTTTCTTGTTCATACGTCTGTCAATATTGTTCGCCTGCTCTTTGTTGCTCGTTTTATTTTCGTAAGCGTAACGTAAGACCATCTATTCCAAACGCATCTGGACGATGACGTAGAGAATTTCCAAATGTCGGGATGCGTTCGTTTCGCGCCAATTTGTCTTGTATTGGCCGTGTTTTTTCTGTTTTGTCTGACAATTTCACGTAGAGGCCAATATTTTGGATACATATCGCCCGGGACAAGTTTTCTATCTGTATAACATTGATTTTTAGATGGCTAATCAATTATATATATTAAAGAAATAATTGACTTATATTTTCTACTTTATGACAACGAGAGAGAAACTTCATCAATACAATTTTCAATTTTAGGTATATTCACATCCCTTGGCTTCCGCCCAATCCTGAACGGAATCCCTCTCTACAGAGTAAGCGAACTTAGCATGAACCAGACGAGCGCTACGGATCTCTGTATGCAGCGGCGCTCACAACTTATCAGGATCGACTCAGAAGCCGAAATGTTCAGTCTACAGAACATCATCTCCGAATATATTATACTGGGTAAGGTTATAAAACACATGATAGTATGTGGTCTGTGTTCGTGCGTGCAATAGGTTTACTGAAAAGTAGACCAATTCATTATTCAATTCGATACAATATTATACACATTCGGGAAATTTAATAAGGAATCACCGTTAAAAATCAATTAGAAAATGAAATGTCATAGAAACGAGTCTATTACACTGGTCAGCAACTAGAGAAATATTTAACTAATTCTACTCACTATTTTATTTATGAATTCAGTTTCCAGAACATGAAGCCTGGCATCAATACATAATCTCATATCTATTTTCAGAACATGGCCACTATCAATTGTTTGTATCCGGGACGTACGTATCACTTCAGTGGGAGTACAATAACGGCGAACTGATTAACAGCGCCCTCTGGTCTCCAGGCATCCCTAATCCCGCTCAAGGTCACTGTGTCATGTTGACACAGACAGGTCTCGCCAGTGTGGTTTGCTTGGAAAGTCTGTTCTCTGTCTGTGGATTATACTAGTTAAATGTGATTTTTAAGAAATATTTGTTTTTTTAAATTTTCTTTAAGCATGTTATCATCAACTATTGTTCTTGAAATTTATCAATATTAGAAAGTGTAACTTTACTCAATGAATAATGCGTGCTACTTTTTCTGTAACACTACATACATACGCTTTCGATGCTGTTCCTGAAAATCGCATGTTTTTAATAGTTATCACATCAAACTGCATTTGTATGGGAACCTGGGAACGTTAACGGCGTTAGCTAGCTGCAGTGGACACAGCTAGTACAAATTAGGGGATCATTACAGACGGATACGTCAAAGTGTGTGTTAAACATAATCAAATTCTACTTTATATCCGTGCATCAAATTTTTGATAATGTTGAACGAATCTGTTTTCCGTAGCTAAAAGATATACGGAAATGTTACCAACACGAATTATAGGTATCAAAGTTTTATACACGCAATATTCATATTATTTTGTTCAGTTAACTACCTATTGACGTCTTATTTCTCGCGATCACCTCGTCCTTAAAACCGGACACATCTAGATTGTCAAGGACATGTAAATGCATTGATTCAAATTCGACAACGAAAGAAATAAAACACTAGGGAATGGCGGTTTTTGATCGCCACTTTCTAATCAGACACAGATCAGGTTGAAGATGATGTTTTTTTCTGGCAAAACTGCAACCGGTAAATGCTTCATCTCTGCAGTAAATGTCAGTTATAATAAACTGTACTGTTTATTGTCATAAAAGAAAATGGGATTCGATGAAGTTTATAGTTAGTCAAGAATACAATGCATGCACTTTGTTGATCGACCTTATTATAAAGATATTTGCAAATATATTATTAAATAAAATTCATATATCAGTTTTTATTTCAATTAAATGAACAAAGTTTAAAGTTTATCTAATGCATTTGAACGGGTATTTGTATTCGTATATTTTTGCGATCGTTCATGATGGATGCAGAAAAACTTAAGTTGAGCACTACCCTTGTTCTTTGGTACAATACAACCTGCAAGGTACGCAGTTACAGCAGTGTTACGACAGATGATATACATATAAAGTTTTGGTTTCATTCTAAACAGAAGTTCATTTTTAACTTATTTATTTTTTCGAAGGTCATGCATTTTCAGGCATATTTTCAACAGCAATATTCACAGGGAATTAAGTAAAGTATAAGTAAAGAGATTTGTCGAATATAAACACAAAACGTACGTATCGCGCTAACACAGTCCATGTATTGACTCGGTTTACCATTGGCATGACCCTTACTGGTCAGCATTCTGAAAGCCCACCTTTTAGACTTATTTGTGTAACATTTGATTGAAAGTAGCTATTTACTTGATAAACAACTAAAATACAAGTGTAGAGTTAAGCCTCCATGTTTCTACCTCATGACCTTATTTATCTTTAAATACATTCGACGTCTTATTTCTGTTATATGATATTTTGTTTCGATGATAAAATAGTGTTTACCATAAATAATGGAGACTTTATGGGAAATAAATTGAATTTGAATCATTTTTATTTTAAATGTTGCTCGCTATATAAGCGATAGCCTGAAAACGGTAAGTGTTAATTTATTAATTTGTGTATGCATAGACAAGGGGGTGTATTTTCTTTAATTTCCTTAATGCTGATAAGCCATGAATTCCTATGTCCAGGAAGTTCAAATGGCTTGAAGGTAATGTCCGTACTTGTTAAATTTCACTACTAATAATGCAGCAACATGTGCAAAGCAAGGTGTTTAAACCAATGGTTGCTAAGCCATTGAACACAATGTATTTTTTTAAATATGCCATTTATGCATTTTTACATATGCCATTTCAATTAATTATCGTGGGGATTTTTTTTGGTAAACTTATTAAAAGCGTTGAGATTATTTCCAACTATACTTTCATAAAGTCTCGTATTCTACAAACAAATGTTGCACTGATTTCCTTGATTTCGTTATACAATCATTTACCAATCATATGACTTTTTAAACACGAGATGAACGCCCTACGAGATTTTTCAAAATGAAAAAAAACAACATGTGTGATAATAATAATTTGATATCAAACAATGCACACAATCTACAATACTTGTGTATCATCAGTATGGTGATAGTGTTAGTTTAGTAGAAATCCCGAAAATGAAGATTCAATTTCAATATCTACACCAGCCGATACAGGATAGTAACCACGAACGAAAACAGTATCTCCAACATGTAAATTAATTATGGTAGAGCTGGACCCACTTTTGACTTTGTTGTTTGGACTATAAGCAAATGCAAATCCAATTGACCTTCCGTTAACGTCTAATCTTGTGGACAACTCATGTCCAGCACGGACATAAATAGACCATGTGAACATATAAACACCGGAAACACCACACCGGAACGTTCCTTGGGCAGGGTTGTAGTAATTCCCGATATTCAGCCTCAGTCCATCAAACACAATCAAGGATCCCGTTCTCATGTTAGTAATTATACTTGCAACGTAGGCTGAAAATGCAACCTTTGTACTTGTTCCTGGGGAGTAAAATACAAGATAAGATATTAGGAGAATTTATGATCAGTTAAAGTTTATATTACCGGTCTTAAAATAAATAAGTTTTCAATCGCTGGTTGAAATCCAGAAATTTGGCATGCATTTACTGTGATATTTAAATTCTTATAAGATAATCCGTCATGTCCATAAGAACTGATTAATTGTTTAAAATAGTCTTAATGACATTGATCCAATTAGAATAAATGAATATATCAATCAAGTATTGACAAGAACTATATAAACACAATTAAATCATAGCTTCATGTATAGGAAATAGAAACAGTGGGAAGGTGCCTATGAAATCTTTATAACATTGAACAAATACAGCTTTTGGGTGGACCAGATAATAAAGAGTGTTCAGCTTGTTGACAAAACAAATTAGGAGTTTTAACACCCCGCTATTATTTGCATTAAAATTAAAAGGCCACGAAGCAACAATTCTCTATTACTCTATATGCAGTTTAGCCAGTTATAGAACGTCGTTTGGCATATACCGACGTTTTCGAATTTGTTTATTATTAATTATCAGTTATTAATTTTAATTTATTCCAAAGTTGTTCGTTATTTTAGCACGTGGATTTTGTATCAAATGCTTTGACTGTATGTCCGATGCCATGATGTAAATGTGTGTATAAGTGTACCACTCATTGGAGAGTTAGTGAGGTGAGGTGTGGTTTGTTGTGGTTATCTGTTTAAGCGTGGTAGTTATTATTTTTCTTTACAATTTGTCCATTTTTTCCCATGATAAACCCTACATTAGATAAGTGTGGCCACCTATGGAGAAATTATGTATATCAATATTAAAATGTGTTGGAATTCATTGAATAAGTCTAGTGTGTAAGGGACTAGGGTAAAGACTGGACCTTATTGGAGACCAAACCTCCCAACAATTCATCAGTGTACATATTTCAATGTCAAGGGTGGCGAGCGGAATGGTATACAAGACCACTTCGGCGCAGACTGTCTCGGACCCGGAGGTCTGATGAACACATGACTTGGATCAACAATACCATTTTCCCATTTTTTCAGATGTCGGAAAAATATTCCGCAAAAGCGCTAGCCATATCATGAAATTGGGTCGTCATTCTTAGGCAACAACTGCACGGACGATCGACAGTAGTACTATGATCTGCTATCACATAACCAAGAGGTGAATGGTGGATGAAATCGCCCCAAAAGGTCTGGCGACATACGTTTTCCAACTGGCATTGCAAAATCATGGCGATAGCTTAGGTATTTTTATAACAGTACCAAAGAGTTGAAAACAGATATGTATTCCTTCAACCTTCAAATCGAGAGTTACAATATTGAAGAATTTTACGTTGTTTTCTGAAATTCCTTTGATCGGGCGCGCCCGGGCACAGCCATGCATGAGCGATTTTACTCCTCAGATATAAATAAATGACGATGCCATATCACAATAGAAAAAAATCAACATGATTCTCAAAAATATTGGTACGTGCTTCTATATATCTCAGAATGGATTATGACTAAAAACTCGACATCTGTTTATGACAAAATGCTGTTATAAAGAGTAGTATGGTTCTGTTTACAAACTGGATTCTAATATTTGTTAGCATTGCAGATAAAACTACAGAACTTATATATATTTTTGCACAATTTGTTTTTCATTTTAATGTATTATAAACGGGGACACAATACATTTTGTACTGAAAATGCGCTTATCATGTTTCATTGCCCTTACAAGCACAAAACCACTTTAAAAATAACTAATATACGTTTAATGTTTGGTTAAATCTAAACGATTGGTGGCCAATCTGGGTTTATTTTTGTACATATAAGTTGTGAAATGTATTTTTTACCAGTTTTGTTGGTGTTTTAACATACAACAAATTTGTATTAATTAGCAAAACAAGCTTCAGGGAACATGTATACCGGAAACAACACGGAATGGCAATTGAAGTCACATATCAACCATAGTTGCTTAATTGCCCAATGGACATCTAGATCAGACACCTATCAGGACGGTACCCATAGCTTACAGTTAATAGAATTGGAAACGTTATGTAAATGAAGATCTGGAAATTTACAGATAATAAGCAAAGGAGGGAATAACAAATTATCTAACCAAGTCTACAAACGCAATTTCATCTTTACTCGCAAGTAGAGAAAATGGAATCCGTACCACTTTTTAACAGGCGTAATGTCTTGGAAGGAAGAGGTACCATCAAACCTAGTTTGCCATAATTCATCACACATCAGATAGCCTTTCGGTACTGCACTGCACNTTACTCGCAAGTAGAGAAAATGGAATCCGTACCATTTTTGAACAGGCGTAATGTCTTGGGAGGAAGAGGTACCATCAAACCTAGTTTACCATAATTCATCACACATCAGATAGCCTTTCGGTACTGCACTGCACTCTGTATCATACGAACATTTACTTCCTGGTATAAGTGTCAACATTATTACGGACGAAAATGATGGGCACAGGGAGAGATTACACATTAAAGGCCAATAAAAATAGTTTCTGAAACATTAACGCGAATCGTTTGTCNTATTTACTTCCTGGTATAAGTGTCAACATAATTTCCGGACGAAAATGATGGGCACAGGGAGAGATTACACATTAAAGGCCAATAAAAATAGTTTCTGAAACATTAACGCGAATCGTTTGTCCGGATGTGACAGAAAACAACATCCAAATGCTAATTTGGTTATTCGAAAGACCAGATAACCAGAAAAAAAGCAGCAATGTATAATGGATTCCAAGCGCGATTCATCAGCAATGTTTCACATCACAAACTGTGAGTTAATTCATAAGAACAGCAAAAGACTATCGACAATGTGGCTTGCAATAATTTCCCGGGAATGCTGGAAAAATATAGTCTACTTAGATCAATAAATGGGCATAAGAAGACCTTTCAATCACAAAATCACTTCATCGATTGAAAAAATGTCAATGTTGTTAAATATGCTAAGCATATCGAAAGCAGACAATTCAAGGAGAAAATAAAAATGGACAGTCGGTCGATGCACCAATTGTAAAATCATCATTGTGTAGCGGAGTTACAATCAACGCCCAACAATTAAATACTGCGAGGAAATTTTCTTTCGTCGCTCCACAATTAAACAAAATGAAGAACGCTTGCTAAGTCATAGTTTGGCGGGGCCATATCGGCCTTAACTGTTTCATATTTATGCGTATGCTGTTTGTGTATAAAGTGAAACTTAGATTTATACCTCTTAACCTCTGTAATTTTTAAAAAATATAATATATAATTTACTGAAAATTAGCACATTACTCTTGCGTATCATATGTGGAATTTAACGAGGTTTTAAATTAACTTAACTGTAATCCTCTCAATTACAGTCTGTGGTGGCAGCTTTAAGCAGGAGTATCATTACAAAAGACCCTATTTAAATACACGCATATGCATGCCCAGTGCCAATGTGCATGCCTAATGTTTGTACAACTGCATTGTTTTTATTATGGGTCCATATCACCAACTGCTCACATAGAAACAATAGACCTCTTGAATACTTCATCACACTTACATAGATACCTTAATCAAGACTGACATATGTGAGCAATCAAGGATTATGTGACTTATACAAGAACATAATTATATCCTCCCTGTTAAAGAGTCCATAATAACGACCTTGAGGTAAAAAGCTGACACAGTACCACCTACGCCATGCTGACCTGGAATATTTCCTTTCCAACTGAATTAGAATAGTATAATTATGATACATTTTTTACT
This sequence comes from Mizuhopecten yessoensis, assembly GCF_002113885.1. Taxonomy (NCBI): domain Eukaryota; kingdom Metazoa; phylum Mollusca; class Bivalvia; order Pectinida; family Pectinidae; genus Mizuhopecten; species Mizuhopecten yessoensis. The sequence continues at coordinate 1,365,929 of NW_018403537.1, read as the reverse complement.
TCATGAAGATTGGTATATAATGTTAAGTACCAAATATAACGTTTCATCCCATGACTGATACATGTTGTAATGCCTTCAGCACAACTTTTGGATAATTCCACACCGCGACATACCTTCGAGCTCCCTGACGATGCAAATTTATTTAACGTAACATTTACATTATGCTTAATTGATGCATCATGTTATTAGTTGAAATAAAATGTTGATAATGATATAAACAGAGGCTTATATTTGATAAATGTACTGCGGAAACAGGCATGCCTTTCTTAAGTCATAATTTTAATTGTGCACATATATAGGAAAGTATGGTTATTCAGTTTTTATGTTTAAACTATGAATGATGTTTCGTATTGCAAGACAAAACTCTCGGTCTCGCATTATCCTGCTAAAGAGTTAAATGATGCCTCAAAACATAAGGCACAATAAAGGACCGTAGGATCTCATGTCGATAAGGGGCATCCGTTAAATTTCAATTAACGAGCACTACAAGTGTCTTCAAACCATGAGAAATGCCATCTTAAACCATAACTAATCCACCCCCAAATCAAAAGAAGCCGTCTACTTGAAAAATAAGTTGAATCGAGATTCAACAGTGTTCTAAAAGTGTCTTCAAACCATGAGAATTGCCATCTTAAACCATAACCAATCCACCCCCAAATCAAAAGAAGACGTCGAGATTCAACAGTGTTGATCATGGACCTCCAATGTTTCATACAATAGTGCCTAGACATACGTGCCGTCACCTATCGCATATGGCTTGTTCGGCGTTGCGATATTAGTGGTAGGCAAACGTAAACAGTTTGAGAAGTTTCTTTTTCGTTTGAGAAAATTTGAGCAAACACTCGCACTAGATGAAATGTTACATATTTATTAGTGAAGTAAATATCCAGAGAATGAAGAACCACGTCCAATGAGTAGCCCGGCTCCCGTTGAAGTTTCCCAGACCTTAACAGCAACAACATCTCCACGGTTCAAATCAAGTACGACAGTGTTAGACCCACTGCTTACATTTTGGGCTGGATTATCAACAATGACGTTTCCCGTCGATACTCCGTTAACATCTAAACTGGTGATCAAATCATATCCAGCATTGGCAACTATGGACCATGAGAACATGTAAACACCGGGCACGCCGCATCGGAATATTCCGTTAACGGGATTGTAAAAGCCACCAATATTCAGCTTTTGGTCTTTAAACTCAATCACGGCGTATTTCTTGATGTTAAGTATTGGAGTTATCACCATAGCTGAAAATACGACCATCGTGTTTGTTCCTGAGAAGAAAAATTAAAGGGTTGAATGAAATGGTTCAGTGTTATAACTATGTATATTTAGTTTTGTCAAGTGTATATGTATGTATAGTTATAACTGAGGTTATCCCAGGCTAGAAACCTGGGATTGGTTGCAGCCTACGGCAACAACATTGTTACGGTTTGGTCTTATTTAATTATCACATAGTGCTAAAATATTATTCAATTATAGCCTCTGGCTAAAGTCAATACCTGGATTTATTGACCCGAGAGAAGATATATTGACCGAATACGCAGTCCGGGGTCAATATTTCTTTTCTCGGGTCGATAAATCCAGGTATTGANCCGATGTCAATATTTCTTTTCCCGGGTCGATAAATCCAGGTATTGACCGAAGTTAAAGGCTACAATTGTTTTATTATTTTACAAAACAGTAATGTAAGCGATCAGAAAGAAAAAAACACAACAGAAAAGCTTCGAAAGTGGGACGTTGCATTGTTTGGAGACACGTCATGATTCTATTTTTAGAAACACCGAGTCCTTCAACAAAAATCAGGCGCTCCAAGTCAATATCGGTTTTTCTCGGTGGACACGTGATGCACTCCTGGCCATTCACTTGTCGGGAATAATATGAAAAAACAATAATAAATGATAATGATTCGATAAATGGCGCAAATACAATTCTGATACAGCTAAAAGGATAATAACTTAAGATGTGGTCGTTAAAATCTGCAATATTGATATGCAGTTATTGTAAAATGTCAATCCTACAACAGTCAGTCAAATCAAATCCACATTTTACCTATAGTATTAAAAAGATAACATTCCAATCGATATTATATAATGTTTTAGCTATTCTCTGTAGTAAAAGAAATGTCTGACCTTGATTACTTTTTTTGCAAAGTTTTAGATACTTATCTNGTTTGTCTGACCTTGATTACTTTTTTTGCAAAGTTTTAGATACTTATCTTCATTTTGTTTTTATCCTTATTAGAATTACTTAATTTCAAATGGCGGTGTAGGTTATAGTGGAAATTCATGTAGAAAGTTACGTTCCTTAAAGGTAGCTTCCTCATATTATTCCCTTCCTCATGTCATCCCTTATCTGATATTGGTGTTCTCAATTCCAACCCATAGTCTGTTTGAGAGAAGGTTTATATGAAGTTTGTATGCTATACCGTTGGCTAAAATTACAAATTGCACATATACCACAGTCATAGATTATTCTTGAGATATCTCCTAAAGCGATGAACACACGACCTGACTTCTTTCTGTAGGAGCCATGGACTTTAGTTTTATGTTAGGGAAATCCGGCATTAAAGTCGCAACGATTTTTTCACTAAAAATTACATTAAGAGCTTAAGTGCTTTACAACACTTAACTTAGATTTTAAGAAAACAATATTTTGTAATTCTTGGACTTTTTCAGAGACCAGTCACAAATTGAGAACAAAATGGAAACGAAGAAGTTTCATTTTTATAATAATATACTGAAAGTATAGAAAAACGCAGTGTTACAAAGTATGCAAAAATTATTTAACTGCTTGGCTTAAAATTACAAAAACCGGTTAGACGCGTATCTTGGTCACTGTCCACTCAAACCGGGTCTAAAGTTACTCAACCGTGTAATGTATCGTCAACACATCTTGTCGTACAACTTGATACTCTTGTGGTGTATACATCGCTTTTCGCTATTCAATGTCGATTTGAATCAATTGCAATCATGGTACGGCTGACGGAAGTTCAGAGGGTCAGTTTATTGCATTGCTAATGCAGGGTCAAAGGCAACAACAAATTGCTATGCAATTCTGTGTGAATGCTTCCACCATAGAACGTCTTGTCAGTCGTCTGAGAGACACCGGAATGTTAGCCGACCGACTATGATCGAGACGCATGCGCGTATAGAGACGCGTCGTTTGTCAAGACTTTCTCGCAAATCATCATACATCTGTGGGACGAACTTGACAGGAGCGCAATGGGGAGTCGGAATGTCCTCGCTACTTTCGACCAGTTTAGGACTGCCTTGGTTGAAAATTAGAACAATATGCCCATTAGAAGGATACACAGTAGAATATAGGCTGTGACAGATGTGCGAGCGGGGCATACAAGATACTGACGAGTCCCGATTTCACTTTGCGTTATTGTGGGTACAGTCAAATGTGCTTCAATAACTCATAAATCATCGGTCAAAATCTTAAGAAATTTCGGTTATGACTTTATAAAAGATGGATTTTATACTTATATTTACACAATAAATTATACATAACATTAAATCACCTCAAATGTTCAACCTGTGTTTCTTTATGGTAATGTGTTTATCAAAACACTATATCACCTCAAATGTTTTTCTTTATCCTTTCAGAATACATTAAGTTTGTCAGCGTATTAACTTCGAGTAATCCATCTGACGGAGTGGTTAGTTTGGTATAATAATAATAATAAAGGCTTTATTATTCTTGATAACATATTGAGCATGAAGCTCATCTTACATATGGTCAAGATACAATATATGATAATATGTACAATATTTACACCTAATTGGTAACATTTTGTTTATGTTATAAACTGCTTCCTAATTCGCAAATTTCAACATAAGANGTATTGATTTCAAAAAATAAAAAAAACATGTTTGCATCTGCAACAAGACAAAAGGTACCGCAAAGCAAACCAACTTAAAGAACTGTGAACTTGGTTTTGTGCGAATTCAATATATTTAAGAAGTCGGGATGCTCATATCAAGTCATTTGGAATATTATCTTGTCAAATTCTAGTCATCATAAGACATTCACTAGAACCTGTTAAATAAGATATATCATTTATTGTTTGAATTGACTTCCCTGACAATGAACGTCTTTCAAACCGCAAAATCGATCTCATTATTTCCAGTAAATATTTATAACCCTAATTGTATCATTTTATTTATTTCAAATAATTTGTTCAATTTCGCCTGCATGATATTTCTAATTTACAACCATTTACTTCCGGTACTGCAGAATCTTGTTTTGATGAACCGGACTAGTCTACTAAACCATAATCTTTCATTTGAAGCGGACCGTGAACTGAGCAGGTTTTTTTATTAGATATATCATACAACTACATGATCTTTCGTCGACTGTCACTTCAATCAGTACGCTGAAAATATACTGTTGTTTATACTGTTGTTATTCCTGCAAACATCTTTAGACGTCACACATGGTCTTGACGACATTGCACCAATGCAGTGATACAGGCTAATGGAGGACAAACTATCTGTTAGACTTCTTTGTTTTCACTTTGTAGCCCACCTGGCATTAAAACTCGTAAAACCAATATAGTGTGACGGAAAATGTTCATCTAATCAATTGAGACAATAAGTATTTCCCTATTGTTTAAAAATATATCTAAGATTCTATTTTTAAGATAAGTCCATCCAGTTATATTCAATGAATTAAACACGTTTTATATTGTTGATTATCTATATGTATTACATAGTTTATATTAGAGGTCCGAAATAGCGGAAACTGCGGAACCTGTGGGAATCTACGTAAACAAGGTGGGGTAAGTTTACTGTTTTCGGTATAGAAATATCGAACATTTTGTGAAAATGTTAGGTTTTCGTGGTGTTTTGACCCATTTTCAAATGTAAGAAAAAATAGATGGCATGCTGTTTTAAGTTGTAGCAATGCTATGTAATTGAAATAGTGCCATAGTCGATATACGAGTATAAGAGTGTAGTCATTAAGTCGTGTGCACAAGAAAACCTGTCTTAAATGCTGTTTAAAACAACTTTCTATTGATACAATACTCCGCTTAAAGCACCATCTTTATCAACAGCTTTAACTTTTGTATTTTCTTTAGCGATGACTCTGAATAAAACTGTTCATTATATACTATATACATATGAAATGCACTTTAATATATATATTGTTTGTATCTTTGTAGAAACTTTCTCTTTTGGGTTCTTGTTTATATTTTACTTTGTACATATAATGTTGATTTTGTATTACCTGCTACGGTTTGTCCTGGTTCACCCTTTTGACCAATGAGTCCCATGTATCCTTGACTTCCTTTGCCACCTGGTTCATCAAAATCTTATACAGCAAAGAAAGATTAACAAAATGTCAACGATCATGATTCCTTCAAAAGATGGTATCCGCTAACATTTCAAACGAAATGTACCATGATGTTAATTGTCAATCAACGACTACGGATGGAGACTATTGTTTGATAACTTTTGATAAACAATTTCAAAATTAAAATTTAAATGCATAATTGAGTAAAAGCAATAACTCAATTAGAAATCTAGGAACAAATAAGCACCATTCCCAAGTCATGGCCTTTTTAATGAATTACGCTAGAATATCATGCGTCGACGTCCTGTTCTCCCAGTCCGCTGCTCATTATTGTATTCATAAAAAGATTAATTGCTGCAATGTGTACATCCCGATGGTGCCACGATGGTGACGGCGTCCGAAGCTTATTTGCATTTGCCGACATGTCGGCTTTAGTTGTTTTTTTAAGCGTGTCTTCATTTTAAAATGTTACATTTGATTTGATGATGCAGATAATATATAAGAAAACCAGAAGCAAATGCAGATTTGAAATTAACAATCGCAATACAGCAAAATTGTCATAAAATTTCAAGTTTCACTCACAACAGTACAATCCGCGATCATTTGTCAAGGTCACAATGGTAACGTTGAAGACGACGAATTATGTTTTCAGTGTACAAACTCATATTTGTCAGTGTTTTGTTTGTTTCTATGACACTTACCCTTACACCAAATGGAGAAGTAACTTTAGCACCGTAATCAATCCCTTATTTCATGCCAATTGAATAGCTTTTAAGCACTGTCAATGTGCACATCCTTTCGAAGATACATATCACTTCATTTTTATTTGTAATAACTATGCGGATAAAATGATTCCCACTTGACTTGCAGCTTCTACTATGATACTTACATATTTTGAGTATATTTTCTTGCCCTCCTTCATGCTTACCAACTTAACCGAATCTAGTCTCTCTCTCTCTCTCTCTCTCTCTCTCTCTCTCTCTCTCTCTCTCTCTCTCTCTCTCTCTCTCTCTCGTTTTCATTGGTGGAAGCAGCACATTTATATTTGATCATGAAAACTTCTGGGTGCTAATACCGTTTTATAGTATGTTTAATGTAGAAAGGATATGTTTGATGACTTGGTTTAGCGTCCTTTTGATGACAGTTTTATTTCAGTTTCAGTTTCACTGATACAGACTGCTTGGTAAAAAAACACTCGCCTTGAATAGTACACATGTGTTAATTTTATATCATATCCTGTCTGACTATATCAAATGTTATCATAAGATCATTTGGAGTGTATTCTACATTTATCTCACCTGTGTTGCCTTTTGGTCCCTTAGGTCCAGTAGTACCAGGTCTCCCATTGGCCCCGTTCTGTCCCTTTGATCCAGTTGTCCCGATATCCCCTTTCGGTCCCGCGATTCCAATTTTCCCGTTGCCTCCTTTGTGTCCGTTTTCCCCTTTTGACCCCGGAGGCCCGATTGTTCCCTTGACTCCTTGAAGTCCTTGGGGGCCCGAATCTACCTTTTCACCCTTCGGCCCGAATGCTGCTTTTAAAAGATATCATTTCGCTTTTAAGATTCATAAGGCGTGACAAAAGCATAGTTTATCTTATGAAATATCATTAATATTACAACACCGTATGACAGTAGGATGACAAAACAATTATACGTCATTGAAGGATGCCGAAACAAATATGTAATCACAAAGAGCATACTCAGAAAGAATTATGTAGTTTTCGTACCTTTCGATCCATTCCAAACACTGGACAAATGGAAGGTTGGCATATTTGCTGTAAACAAAGCAACCCTGAGTTAGATATTTTTTTGAATCAGGGTTTAAGTAAAGGGTTTTCCAGCATTGCTGTTAAGGTTTGAATAACATTGCATTTCTTTACTTGAAAAAGCATTCATAGGTAACAAACCCACAAAAACGCTTAACATAACTAGCATTATATATAGTACAGAAATGAAACTATTGTTAATGCACTCTTGGGTAAGTATTCAGAAAATATCGTACCTGCTGCCCTTGTGTTCTGTTGAATTGTTCCCCCGTTGTCTTCGTTGCGTTTTGGATAGTTGTTATATGCGTCTGGTTTCGGAGTTATGGGATACGTGTCCATGACTTGCTGTTCACTCCTTGAAAAAAAACCCAGAAAATATTTAATGTTGGGTTAACCTTAGTTTCATCTGTCAGAATCAGTCATTATTTTAATAAGAAATAATCAACGTATACGTAACTAGGGTGGGAAAATGTTGCAAAAACTAATTCACGAAGTCCGCTTGCGGCTTGAGTTGGTTATGTTTCCAACATATTCGATTCCTGAGTCATATATTCCACCATAATTTACATACATATGTTGATAATATATATATATATTGTAAAATGAAGCGAAAGTTTTTTTCGTGTTTACCTCGGTGTTTTTACGCCTTTGATAAGCAAGGTGACTTAGATAATATTATCGGTTAAATAAGGCTGTTCTTTTTCACACGCTAATATTTGTGACGTGATACTTAAACGTCTATGTTCACAAACTGCGAGTTTTGTATCATTGCTGACCCTCTAGGCAGCTGTAATTTTTGTTAAGTTAGTCATGATATATTTTAGAAGCATTTAAAAAAAAATCAGTCGCCATTCAATCGACAGACAATAAACAATAACCCCTGACGTCAAGCTTAACCCCAAATAATTATTGCAATCAAACAAAACCTTCTCTTTTAGGTGTAGCTGATATTTACTTGACTACCTTAATATCCACAAACAAATCTAACTTCTTAATGTGAAGCTCCAAATCGTCGTTCAAATATATCTGATATTTAACTGCCTTGTTCGCCTTAAATAAATAATCTTACTTTAGGTGCAGCTGTTATTTACCTGACTGCTCTGAGCTCTTCATGTTTGAAAATTAAGTATAGCTGGTAGTTTTATCTGAATACCCTACGCTTCTCCAACAAATCGTCCTACTTTAGGTGTAGCCGATATTTACTCGAGTGCCCTATGAACCTCAAACAAATAGTTCTGTTTTAGGTGTAGCTGATATTTATCTAACTTCCATACGCTCCTTATACAAATCATCCTCTTTACCTGCCTTACGCTCTTTAAGCTATTCCTCTTCTTTACCTGTGTTAGATAGTTACCTGACTGCTCTGAGCTCCTCGTGCACGTCATCGTACTTTTTTCGGACCTTATCCAATTCAACGTTCATGTTGAATACGAATGTCTTCAAAGCCGAAACTTCATTTAGAAGATTATCATACTTATGATCCTCGTGACTGTTTATGGCAAATGCCACAGCTAACAACATTACTAAAACAACACCATACTCCATGTTGAGTTGGTTCCAGGTCAAAGTAAACGATAAGGTTGCACGAAAGTCTACGTGCACTACATTTTGTCGTTATCTTTATACAAGATATGTGGCACAATTTTATATATATGTATAACTACCTATGGAAGAACCTTGTGAAAATGCAGCAATTTTTGGAACTTGCATGTAATTTTATGGACAGGCAAGTAATAATGATTAAAGTGTCACTTTTACTGATATTTACAATGACCAGCCATTCATGAACTTGACGACCTACTTATGTTTGTCAGTTTAACGCCTTTACCCCTGTTTCAATCTAGAACATTTTATTTTAATCGAATTTTCAAAAGGATTTAAATCAAGTCAGTTGAAATTTAACATCGGTTTTCAATATTGTATAAACATAGAAAAAGATACTTTTACACTTTACATAAACGGCGTTTGCTTTGCTACAGCCGATCCGTTCTTCAAGTTCATAGATTCAGTCCTTCTACTTCCAAATAGAAATTTTTAAACAAATGAATAAAATAAATATGAAAAGAAAAAAAGTAATTTTACCTATTATATTTTGCATTGCGTAATCAAATTATTTGTAGTGAAATGAAGATCTCGATGTTTTATGATTTGTTTGTATTGAATGACCCATCGATCACTTTGGTAATTCAGGGCCAGCATATATTTTTTTAAATGCGCCGATTTGACCATTTGAAAATACTAATTATTTAAATATAAATTTGGGTTCAAACTCCAGTATAGTGGCCCACGGACAATCTTAAAAGTGTCAAGGAGGCCCCGGAAGTGCTGAGAGGAAAACTTCAAAAAGAAGTATCTCTGGGGCGTATAGCAGGGCCATTGCACTCCCCACAATTTCCAACATCACGTATTTCTCCCTTGGGTCTGGTTCCTAAAAACGACAATGATTTTAGGGTCATTCATCACCCGTCACACCCTGCTGGAACTTTGTTCCGTGCATTACAGCACGATAGATGTTGCGGTTGGCATGATACAGAGACTGGGGCGGGGTGCTTTATTGGCCAAGTCAGATATTAAGTCTGCCTTTAGGCTACTACCCATACGGCCGGCGGATTTTGACCAGTTAAGTTTTTGTTTTGAGGATAATTTCTGCTTTGACAAATGCCACCCCATGGGAGCCTCAATTAGATGTGCTTTATTTGAGAAATTTGCCACATCCCTTCAGTGGTTTAGTACTTCAAGGAGTCATGTTTCTGATTTTTTTGCATTATTTAGATGACTTCCTTATGGGTGGGGAAATCAATTCAGAACAGTGTGCTCATTCTTTGAAAACATTCCAAGACTCTTGTGCGTTATGGGGTGTTCCCTTGGCACAGGAGAACACTGTTGGCCCTACACAGGTACTCACATTTTTGGGTGTTGAGTTTGATACTATTCTAATGCAAATGCGGCTCCCTGCTGATAAATTAAATCAATTAAGGGCTGATTTGGTGAATGTAATGGGTAAGGTGAAAGTTACCTTAAGGAACCTGTAGTCTTTAATCGGATCATTGATTTTTGCTTGCCAAGTGATGGCCCCAGGCAGGTCTTTTTCCAGCAGATTAATTGACGCAACAATTTAAGTTAAGACTAGGGTTACCCGCGAGGTGCGTGAGGATCTCAGATTGTGGTATGTATTCCTGTCAGATTATAATGGGGTTACCTTGATGTTTGATCGTTTCTGGACATCGAACGCGACATTACAGATGTATACCGACAGCGCTGGGAGTCTACACGTGTGTTTCGGCGCATATTTCCAAGGTCACTGAGCGCAGGGGTGTTGGCCCAGAGAATGGGACATTCATCAGGGTATTTTAACTAATATTACATTCCTGGAATTATTCCCAGTTGTTGTTGCACTCAATTTATGAGGTCATTTTCTGAGAAATAAGAAAATTTACATGAAATAAACAAGAGTTTTCAAAGAATGAGCACACTGTTCTGATAAGAACATTGGTTGATTAAGTGTTATTTATTTCATCTTTATTATTTCTTATAAAAGTCCTCCAATGTATGGTTATCTTCCTACTTAGTTTCAGTTTTTGGCAGAGGTACGACGATCGTTACAAATCGATAAAACAGATTCTTTTATATATGTGACCAGAATGTGATGTATTCTGGACGTTCTCCAGACGTCCCGTGTCAAATTAGTTTGATAGATTGAACTTCTATCAAATCCAAGGTGTTCTGCTGGCGTTGTAGATAGAACATCCGCCTTGCAGCAAGATATTTGCTCGACCATGTGATTTTTCACTGGATACTCCGGTTTCCTCCCACATTAAAACCCTCTGCGCGATTCAATCTTGGCCAACATGATTGATTAATATAAGTTGGAGAAACTTGTTTAATAATTGTTGTAAAATAAGAAAGTTTATATTAAACTGTTTCTGTATTCTAGAAATAAGACTTTTTTCGCTTGCTGCCATCAACAACCTTTGAAACCGATCTTGTATTTGAGATGAAGTCCAATTTTCTCTCAGCATGCTGTCAACAGTGTCTGCAAGACGAAACCTGTCTATTTTTTACATTTGACAAGGACCAGGGAATGTGTCCCGGTTTACATCTGCAGTTCCTGCCATATAGCAACAGTCTCAACAGAACCATCACATTTTTTTGTCAACAAAGGTATCATTAAGGAATAAACAGGATTATTTTTGGGTTATACGTTGTGTACTGAAACATACCTGTACGCATTAACAAATACCGAGTAACCCCAACAATATTTCTTGTTATTCCTTATAATTTAAGTTTAGAACCAGACAACATTGTTTTCAGTCATACATTTTGAATATTTATTCGTGTCCAATAAAACAACACATTTTTTAACACAAAACACAACATTGTGCAGTAATTGCATCGCCAAGTTACTTCAACCAATCAGAAGTTATAGTTACAAATACCGCGCCAAACATTGTGGTATACGTCGTCATCATTTTATGTGTTGCCTGTCTTTTAGGTAATACGATATAACATGTAAAAGTCTACCATTTGGGGAATAGCCAAAAATAATTTATATAAATATTGACGCATGAATATTTAAGTACTATTGATCCATATTATAGTATTATTGATCAATGATTACTTTATTAGTTAACCCTGTGATCGCAAAAACAAACATAATCAAGACAAACGTAAAATTAATATTTTACATTATAATGATATCAATAATTTATGCACAATTTACGTACGTATGAAATGTGTCGCAATGTTTGAAGACCGACTGGTCCCGTTGTCAAGCCACCCCTGCAGGTGGGGGTTCGGGAAAATTATCCACTGCATGAATCGTAGGGGGCGACCAATGAGTGAATTCCCTGCATATTTGGGGATTTGCTTTGGTGTCCACTATTTTGGGACACAAAGGCGACCAACATAAATTTGCTGCGCCCATTGCAATATTTAGGATCTTTATCTTTCTTTCCACTACTAACTACCTTTTATTTCCAAGCGCCATGCTTGACAACACATCACTTTTGGCTTAAATGTTGAGCGTTCGCCCGGGTGCGGAAGGCAAATGGTTCTGTCCGCAGGCCGGGACATACCAAAGTCCTTAAAAATGGTAGTTGTTATTCCCTGCTTAACGCTTAGCATTAAGGGAAATGGCGATAACTGGTTCACCCATTGTCAGTATAATGTGACCGGGCGGAATGCTGTGCTAGGTGCCATCGGCATGGTATTTCAGTGAGATAGCACTATAAAGTTGGCATCAGATTCGCGCCAACATACACTTTTTCCTGCATCCACACAGGCAGGCACGCATACACTACACACATCGAAGCACGTCCTTAAATGACCTTAGTTGTTAATAGGACGTTAAACAAAATTAAACCAAACTAAACCAAACCCTTTGTCAAGCTTTGAGTGAGTGAGCGATTTATATTGTTTACCAATACAACGATGTGACGAAATTGTATATACACTCAATATCAATAGCCGAAATGTCCCGGATCGAGTGCCATGAAATACATAATTTCGTTATATCGTTGTACAGATAAACCAATACAAATCGCTCACTCAGCCATATCTTGAAAAAGGGGAACAAACGGTTTTGAAACGTTCCAACACTTTAAATACGTTCATTGTTTGTATATAAATTTAACTTTTGATATAACATATTTCCAAACTGGTAAATTTAATTGAAAATATTAGAAAATATTTTTTTTAAAGTCCATAAAACACACAGTCACAATTGTTGAAACAGCTCATCTTTCTTGTTCAATCGTCTGTCAATATTGTTCGCCTGCTTTTTGTTGCTCGTTTTATTTTCGTAAGCGTAACGTAAGACCATCTATTCCAAACGCATCTGGACAATGACGTAGAGAATTTCGGGATGCGCTCGTTTCGCGCCAAAGCTGTATTGGCCAATTTGTCTTGTATTGTCCGGTTTTTTTCCGTATTGTCCGACAATTTCACGTAGAGGCCAATATTTTGATAAATATTGCCCGGGACAAGTTTTTTGTCTGTATTACATTAATTTCAAGATGGTTAATCAATAATATATAATAAAGAAATAATTGTCTTATATTTTCTATTTTATGACAACGAGAGAGAAACTTCAACAATGCAATTATAAATTTTAGGTATATTCACATCCCTTGGCTTCCGCTCAATCCTGAACGGGTTTCATGTCTACAGAGCAAGCGAACTTAGCATGAACCAGACGAGCGCTACGGATCTCTGTATGCAGCAGCGCTCACAACTTATCAGGATTGACTCAGAAGCCGAAATGTTCAGTCTACAGAACATCATCTCCGAAAATACTATACTGGGTAAGGTTATAAAACACATGACAGTATGTGGTCTGTGTTCGTGCATGCAGTTTGTTAATTGAAAAGTAGACCAATTCATTATTTAATTCGGTACAGAATGAACAATATTATACACTTCGGGAAATTTAATAAGCAATCACCCTTAAATCATTTAGAAAATTAAATGTTATAGAAACGAGTCCATTACACTGGTCAGCAATTAGAAAAATATCAAACTAATTCTACTCACTATTTCATTTATGAATTCAGTTTCCAGGACATGAAGCCTGGCATCAATACATAATCTCATTTTTATTTTCAGAACATGGCCACTATCAATTGTTTGTATCCGGGACGTACGTACCACTTCAGTGATAGTACAATAACGGCGAACTGATTAACAGCGCCCTCTGGTCTCCAGGCAACCCTAATCCCGCTCAAGGTCACTGTGTCATGTTGACACAGACAGGTCTCGCCAGTGTGGATTGCTTAGAAAGTCTGTTCTCTGTCTGTGGATTATACTAGTTAAATGTGATTTTTAAGAAGAACAAAAATTAAATTTTCTTTAAGCATGTTATCATCAACTATTGTTCTTGAAATTTATCAATAATAGAAAGCGTAACTTTACTCAATGAATAATGCGTGCTACTTTTTTCTGTAACACTACATACATACGCTTTCAATGCTGTTCCTGAAAATCGCACGTTTTTGATAGTTATCCCATCAAACTGCATTTTTATGGGAACCTGGGAACGTTAACGGCGTTAGCTAGCTGCAGTGAACACAGCTAGTACACATTAGGAGATCATTACAGACGGATACGCCAAAGTGTGTGTTAATCAAATTCTACTTTATATCCGTGCATCAAATTTTTAATAATGTTTGAACGAAACTGTTTTCCGTAGCTAAAAGATATACGGAAATGTTACCAACACGAATTATATGTATGCTGTCAAAGTTTTATACACGCAATATTCATATTATTTTGTTCAGTTTCAGTTAACTACCTATTGACGTCTTATTTCTCGCGATCACCTCGTCCTTAAAACCGGACACATTTAGATTTTCAAGGACATGTAAATGCATTGATTCAAATTCGACAACGAAATAAATAAAACATTAGGGAATGCCCGTTTTGGATCACCACTTTCTAATCAGACACAGATCAGGTTGAAGATGATGTTTTTTTCTGGCAAAACAGCAGCCGATAAATGCTTCATTTCTGCAGTAAATGTCAGTTATAATAAACTGTACTGTTTATTGTCTTAAAACGAAAATGGGATTCGATGAAGTTTATAGTTAGTCAAGAATACAATGCATGCACTTAGATATGGAGTGTTTTTTCAATGTCAAGGTTGAACTAACTGAAGTGATCGACCTCATTATAAAGATATTTGCAAATATATCATTGAATAAAATTAATATATCAGTTTGTATTTCAATTAAATGAACAAACAGTAGTAATGATATAAAGAAGTCTCGAACCCTACCTATACTACAATTTTCCGAATGAGATATGTATGGATATGCCGTCAATAAAAGCTGTTTCGTGTAGGAAAACCATATAGATACCGCTCGAGTTGAGGATATTTTTGTTTCACTCTCGAAGTAGGAAATGATAGTTATTTTCCCCATTCTATTATTTCAGTCACACCCCACAGACAGCAGCCAGACACGTCTATAAACGAACAAATATGCACTGTATGAAAATTGACGCTCACTTTGTTTTAGCGCGTGCTATTTGGGTGTGACAGGATGCTTTTTTCTATGAAAATTTGATGACAGGCCTATGGTGTTTTGGGGGTTTATACTGAAAACTCAATGTGCCTCTGAGACGATATTCAAATGGCACCTGCTATGTGTATAAGTAAAGATAAACTTACTTAGACTATCAAGGTCATAGTGCGATATCTTCTGATGGCGGAATATAGTAATATTACATGATTCATTTGACCCTTCTTAATGTTGATATGTACGATTTTATTGATCAGCTCAAAATGGATAAGCTATACGTTTGCAAAGAATAAAAATAAAACATAAGGTGTTTTTTTAAGAATTTAATGTCATTTGTCCTACGTCAATTTATTTTTAAATAATTTTAATGTCACCTGTATAATGTACTTACTTCCCGTGCTGTTCTTCCTGGTATTGCTGAAGAGATGAATTCTCCTCTGTCAGAGGGATTGTATTATAAATATTTTCAGAAAGCACTCACTAATCCGAAATTGAAATAGTATACAACAATAATGCCGTTAGCTGCAACAACATGTAGAATTTCATTGAAAGTATCAATAAAAAGGCTGATTTGTCGTTAATATACAAAACTATATGAATCGCGCCACTTGAATCTGGGCTCTAGTAGTATTGGTTGGTCGGATGGATCGCTTCTTCGGTCGGAATTAAAAGGTATGAGTGAGTTTTCTCCGGGAACATAAGGTTTCCTCCCACATTATGACCCCGACGCGCTAACGTCCGGGCGATCAAGAGTGATTCATATAACTTGTGTGTACCCTGTTTCATGATTGTTGTAAAATAAAGTTGATAATTGTTTACTAGAATCTGCTAATTAATTTGCTTGAGTGTACAAGTTGTATGACCTTTACTAACCATATGTCTTTGATTAGACGTGAAAACAAGTAACGGTCATTTCAACTTTATGCATGTATGTCTGCAGATAGTTTGTCTTAAAAACAAAAGTGTAGACTCAGCATCATTTATTCTTTGTTTCCATGTATCGACATCGGACAAAGTCTGAATTAATAAATAACTTTCACAACCTTGTCATAACTGATTGTCTGAATATATATATACTTAAAATAATAACTAAAGATACAAGTGTCAACTTCGGCCCCGATAAAATTCATGTTTAATTATGCGATATTTGATTTCATATGTCCTTGTTTTCCTTTAAAGCGTAAAATATTTTTGTCACTAATAAAGTTAAAAATATACGGAAAATGTCAAAATTGATGTATTTTGTATCTTGCTTGTGGAAGTTTCGCTATTAGACTTTATGAGATAGGACTTTTAAACAGTGTGTGAGGGTACCGATACACATTATATGAGCCCAGATATCTTACTTTTGTTTTATTACCACGACAGAAAGTGTAATAATCAGTTTAAGTAAATATCCCGAAAATGAAGACGCCATTCCAATGACAGCACTGTGTCCTGATTGCTTAAAAACACATTGTCTCCAACACTTATGTGAACCACAACAGTGTTAGAGCCGCTACCGGTGTTTTTGTATGGGTTATCAACATAGACTAATCCCATTGGTAATCCATTGCCATTTAAACTTGTAGTGAGCGTATGTCCTGCATTGACGAGAATAGACCACGTGAACATGTGTATACCGGACACACCACACCGGAACGTTCCATGGACAGGGTTGTAGTAGTCTCCAATGTTCAGCTTCAGGTCTTCAAACACAATCACGGTTCCTGGTGTGGTGTTGCTACTTGAAGCATTCATTTTGGCTGAAAACGCGATCTTTTTGTTTGTTCCTGAAATAGTAAAATATCTGCTGCTACGAGGAATTTACCTCCGTGATCGTTTAAGTAGTATGGTTTCGGGAGCTTCATACACAAGCTATCAACATATCAGTGATGCTTGTTAGCGTTGTGCCTTATTTTAATGGTTAACCAAAAATGCTGTTTCATGGGGAGATGTCAATATTTGCAGGGTATTATATTTGGCATTATCTTTGGTGACCACAAATATAGCCAAAATACATCCCCAGCAAATATTACCAACTATACTTTTGATAAAACTAAAATAACATGCTATCTGTGATATTCTTTTTTGCCTGTAAATTTATTTGCTGAAAGGCTGGTCACCTACCTTTATGTTAACTCTGTCATAAAAAGAAAATCATCAGAGTAAAACGGCATAACTTTAAAAAGGTTTCGTATATTTTATGAACTTTTGAAATTAAACAGAAATTACCTCAAATGAAAAATAAATATGTCCTTGGCTAAAAATATCGATGCAATCGCTGTTGTCGATACGCAAGGCCTCCTAGTTTTAAAAGCATACGCATCACAGCTAAGAGAGGTATCACTAGTTTCATGTACCGGAAACACACGGTACCGTACTGTGCATCACGTGGTCACGTGACATGAGAGGAGGCTGCACTAACCCCTTCAGCAAAGGTCAACCAATAAGCGCAAATGCTTAAGGACTCGTACAACTAAATCATTTACTATATGTTATTACCAAACATTTTAGCTAATAACTTTAATATTTGAAGTTCAAGACTAGTGACAACTGTCTAGATTCATAGAAACATACCTTGCAAAGGCTACAAAAACTCTTTTTTTATTTAAAAAGTGGTCCACGCGTTAGATACTGTTTATATATCTATGAATTTAAGACTTGTTTATCGAAAGTTTTCAATAATTTCTATTATAAAACAACATAACCAAAAGTCGATAAATATTATGTGTGGAGCGAACGTGGTTTGCAATTTAACCATGACCTATACGAATTTATTAACTTCTTTAACAAAAAGTGTGGTTTTGTATAATGTGTGTATCGGAGGAACATTAAGAATTTGGCAAATCAATGAGGACGTTTACTACGGGGGCTTCAAATTCATTTTCACATTTAAAATATATTTGGGGATAATTCGGACATTTTTTCAATCTGTGTCTACAAAAAATAAGTTAAAAAAATATGTTCTGCTGTAAACATGTTTTATATAAATTCTTAAATGAAATGACTACAAACGCGTTAGTCGGTGTCAATAAGCGCGATATAATGATAATTGAGACCGCATTTCTACCTGTTTCTAGCCAAATGCTCCTTAAATACCAAAAATAAAAATATAATGGAGCACGCAATCACCATGATGTTACAACACCATTTGCTTACTCATGCTTCATGACGCATTGGTGCTGCTTTTTTCCCATCAAAACCGTTTCGTTACGCAACTAAAGACATCTGGCATCTTGCCAAGATTCAGCGCTTAGGTAACTCATGTGGAATAACGCGATGTCCATGTCGCCCATTTTCCACAATAATGTTCAGGCTGCTGTTAAACGTGCGAGAAACATTGTTTTTTTTCTAGTCGTGCGTCCATAATTGTTATAACTTGCCATTAACTCATTTAGAATAATTCCAACTAGATGTGCCAAAACCCAAACCATACCTTTTTTGTCCTTTCGGAAACCTTCTCGATTTGTTTCACACACATTAACATGCAAATTGTGCTTTTGTTGATATTCTAAAGTTTATTGTATATGTAATGCATTTGAACGGGTATCTGTATTCGTATATTTTTGCAATCGTTCATGATGGAAGCAGAAAAACTTAAGTTGAGCACAACCCTTAGTTAGACACACATAACTCATGTTCTCTGGTACAATATAACCTGCAAGGTACTCAGTTACAGCAGTGTTACGACAGATGATATATACATAAAGTTTTGGTTTCATTCTAAACAGAAGTTAATTTTTGACTTATTTATTTTTTCGAAGGTCATGCAATTTCAGCCATATTTTCAACAGCAATATTTACAGGGAATTAAGTAAAGAGATTTGTCGAATATGAACACAAAAAGTACGTATCGCGCTAACACAGTCCATGTATTGACTCGGTTTACCATTGGCATGACCCCTTCTGGTCATCATTCTGAAATTGAGATTTATTTGTTTAACCTTTGATTGAAAGTAGCTATTTACTTGATAAATAACTAAAATACAAGTGGAAAGTTTAGCCTCCATGTTTCTACCTCATGACCTTATTTATCTTTTAATACCTTCGACGTCTTATTTATTTTGTTTTGATGACAAAATAGTGTTGACTTTAAATGATGGAGACTTTTTATGGGAAATTAATTGAATTTGGATCACTTTTATTTCAAATGTTGCTCGCTAGATAAGCGGTAGCCTGAAAACGGTAAGTGTTAATTTATTGATTTGTGTATGCATAGAGAAGGGGGGGAGGGGTATTTTCTTTGATTTCATCTATGTTTATAAGCCATGCCTTCCTATGTCCAGGAAGTTGAAACATTTGGCTTGAAGGTAATGTCCGTACTTGTTAAATGTCACTACTAATAATGCAGCAACATGTGCAAAGCAAGGTGTTTAAATCAATGGTTGCTAAGCCATCGAACACAATGCATTACTTTTAATTGATATTTATGCATTTTTAAATATGCCATTTCAATTAATTATCGTGGGGGATTTTTTTGGTAAACTTATTAAAAGCGTTAAGTTCATTTCAAACTAAGCTTTCAATAAGTCTAGTATTCTACAAACAAATGTTGCACTGATTTCCTGAATTTCGTTGGTATGTTAATCTATACAATCATTTACCAATCATATGACTTTTTAAACACGAGATGAACGCCCTACGAGATTATTCAAAATGAAAAAAAAACATGTGTGATAATAATAATTTAATATCAAACAATGCACACAATCTACAATACTTGTGTATAATCAGTATGGTGATAGTGTTAGTTTAGTAGAAATCCCGAAAATGAAGATCCAAATACAATATCTGCACCAGGATAGAAACCACGAACGTTAACAATATCTCCAACATGTAAATTAGTTATGGTAGAGCTGGACCCACTATTGACATTGTTGTTTGGACTATAAGCAAATGCAGTTCCAAGTGTCCTTCCGTTAACGTCTAAGCCTGTGGACAACTCATGTCCAGCATGAACATGAATAGACCATGTGAACATATAAACACCTGAAACACCACACCGGAACGTTCCTTGGGCAGGGTTGTAGTAGTTCCCGTTATTCAGCCTCATTCCATTAAACACAATCACGGATCCCGATCTCATGTTAGTAACTGTACTTGTAACGTAGGCTGAAAATGCAACCTTTGTACTTGTTCCTGGGGAGTAAAATACAAGATCAGATATTAGGAGAATTTATGATCAGTTAAAGTTTAGTTTACCGGTCTTAAAATCAATAAGTTTTCAATCGCTGGTTGAAATCCAGAAATTTGGCATGCATTTACTGCGATATTTAAATTCTTATGAGATAATCCGTCATGTCCATAAGAACTGATTAATTGTTTAAAATAGTTTTAATAACATTGATCCAATTAGAATAAATGAATATATCAATCAAATATTGACAATAATATATATAAACACAATAAATCATAGCTTCATGTTTAAGAAATCGAAATAGTGGGAAGGTACCTGTGAAATCTTTATAACATTAAACAAATATAGCTTTTTGGCTGAACCAAATAATAAAGAGTGTTCAGCTTGTTGACACAACAAATTAAGAGTTTTAACACCCCGCTATCATTTGCATTAAAATCAAAAGGCCACAAGGCAAGAATTCTCTATTACTCTGTATGCAGTTTAACCAGTTATATGATGTCGTTTGGCACATACCGACGTTTTCGAATTTGTTTATTATTAATTACCAGTTATTTATTTTAGTTTACTCCAAAGTTTTTTGTTATTTTAGCGCGTTGCTAAAGCCAATAATAATTTGACTGTATCTCCAATGCCATGATGTAAATGTGTATATAATGTTTAATTATACCACTTATTGGAGAGTTAGTGAAGTGAGGTATGGTTTGTTGTGGAGTTATGTTTAAGCGTGGTAGTTATTCCCCTTGTTCTTTGTTTTAATGATTATTTTTCTCATGATAAATCTCTCATTAAGTAAGCGTGGCACCCATGGAGTAAATATGTTTAGGCTTGTTTGCTTGTTAAATGTATATTAATAAAACAGTTGGAACGCAATGAATAAGCCTTGTCTGTAAGGGACTAGGGTAAAGGCTGGACCTTATTGGAGACCAAACCTCCTGACGATTCATCCATTCGTAGGGTATACAAGCCCACAGGCCACTCAGGCCACTTCGGCGCAGACTCTCTCGGACCCGGAGGTCTAATTAACACATGACCTGAATCAACAATACTATTTACCAAATTTCTTCAGTTGTCCCGAAAAAAATCCGCTAGCCATATCATGATGTTTGGTCGTCACACCTTGGCAAAAACTGCACGGAGGTCGACAGTAGTACTTATGATCTGCTATCACATAACCAAGAGGTTAATGATTGATGAAATCGCCCCAAAAGGTCTGGCGACATACGTCTTCCAAATGGCATTGTAAAATCATGGCGATAGCCATTAGATGTCCCGTAAAAAATGTTATCTTAGGCATTTTTACAACAATACCAAAGAGTAAAAAACAGATATGCATGCCTTCAACCTTCAATATTTTACGTTGTTTTCTGAAAGCCCTTTGATCGGGCGTGCCTCTGTTACGCTAAGGTGCAAAGTCAATATTGAGCTTAGGATATTAAGTTATATCGATTTGCAACTCTATGCGTTTCGCTTTTTTATTCTTTATTTATTTTTTGTTCAGTATTATTGTATACCATATTCTTTACTTTTTCTTACAAATCAAAATAGAAAAAAAACATGATTCTCAAAAATTTCGGTACGTACTTCTATATATCTCAGAATGGATTATGACTAAACACTCGACACCTGTTTCCGACGAACTGCTGATGTAAATAGTACTATGGTGCAGTTTATAAATTGGATTCAAATATGTGTAAGCATTGCAGACAAACTACAGAACTGGAATAAATTCCTGTATGGAATGTCCCTCGGTTAAATAAATTTTCCATTATACAGTTTTTGCCCCTCAGTTGCTCTTTCCGAATAGTGTCAGAAAAGACGCACCACATGTAATAAATAACGTGTAATTTGAGATATTGTAGATGTTGGTCGCAGTAGGGACTTTTTTACGGTGGCTAAGGAATGTTTAACCTAATATCAGACCCATGAATTTCAGATTTGGTACAGAAAATCCGTAAATGTTACAAAACCAGCTTCTATCAAGCTGTAACATGATCAATGCATTAATAGAATATTTCTACCGCTGAAAACATAAGGTTTAACATAATACTTAGCAATCACTTATTCTAACCGGTATAATGTGTTGAAAGCAATGATTTGAATATAATTTTTCTTGTTCAATGGTTTGTGAATGGATGCGCCCTTTACCCATGGTCAGATATTGTGGATTTTGATAATTAATTTGTAAAAGCAAGCATGCAATATGTAAAGGTACCAGAGACAAACATCCTGATCTTTCATCTGTCGGTTCTAACACTGGTTACAATTGTTTGGACATGTTGACGTACCTGATACCATTCGTCCTGGTTCGCCTTTTTGTCCCGTGTTTCCGCTGTCTCCTTTAATTCCTTTGATACCTGTGTAAACAATTGTTACAATAATCTCAATCAAACATGATAAATAGAACATAATTATAAAAGCGGTTTTCAAAAATACACACGATACAGAGTTTACTGCTTCAATTGATATAATATATGTGTGACGTTGAGAATCCCGTATTTTGTCGTGTTTTTCACATGCTATAATTTAAATTTACTTCCCATAATCACATCCTGTTTAAAATAAGGTCACGGAGAAAATAAATACACAGTGCACATCTGCAGCAATTAATCCCTGCAGCAGT
The DNA here is from genome assembly GCF_002113885.1 of Mizuhopecten yessoensis. Classification (NCBI taxonomy): domain Eukaryota; kingdom Metazoa; phylum Mollusca; class Bivalvia; order Pectinida; family Pectinidae; genus Mizuhopecten; species Mizuhopecten yessoensis. The sequence goes on along the minus strand of NW_018403537.1, from coordinate 1,343,106 downwards.
GCATGCTTTGCTTAATTCTTGAGGGGAAATAGAGTATTTCACCCTCGAGTGCATGTATTCATCATTCAAATATAAAACATTGTCAAGAACAGAACATTTTCATATTTATTTTTGAACAAAATGTTTTCATTTCAATGTACTATATAAGGAGGGTGGGGAATACATTTTGTACTGAAAATGCGTTAGCGTTTACAGGCACAAGAACACTGTTAAGATCCAATTTACTTTTAATGTTTGGTTGAAATTATATCATTGTTGGCCAATCTGGGGTTGTTTTTGTACATGCGAGTTGTAAAAGGTATTTTTTACCAAGTTTTGTTGGTATTTTAACATACAACAAATATATATTAGTTAGCAAAACAAGATTCAGGGAACATGTATACCGGAAACAACACGGAATGGCAATTGAAGTCACATGTCAACCATAGTTGCTTAATTGCCCAATGAACATCTAGATCGGTCTACTATCAGGACGGTACCCATAGCTTACAGTTAATAGAATTGGAAACGTTACGTAAATGAAGATCAGGAAATTTACAGATAGTGAGCAGCGGAAGGAATAACAAATTATCTAACCAAGTCGACAATCGCAGTTTCATTTTGACTCGCATGAAGAGAAAATGGAATCCGTACCATTTTTGAACAGGCGTAATGTCTGTGAAGAAAGCGGTACCATCAAACCTAGTTTACCATAATTCAAAACACATCAGATAGCCTTTCGGTACTGCACTGGGAGCTTTGTGTCATACGAACATTAACTTGTTGGTAAAAGTAACAACATCATTACAGACGGACACAAGGAGAGAACGCACATAAAAAGGTCCGTAAAAATGGCTTCTGAAACATAAACGCGAATCAAACGTACGGATTTCTACTCTGGAACGACCAGAAAACCAGAAAAAGCGACATCGTATACAGAATTTCACGCGCGATTCATCAGCATTGTTACACAGCACAAACTGTGAGGTACCTCAATGAAAAGATAAAAAGGCTGTAGAAAATGTGGCTTACAATAATTTCCCATGAAATGCTGGGAATATATAGCCTACTTAGATAAACAAATGGGCATAAGCAGACCTTCCAAACACGAAATCCCATCATCGATTGAAAAAATGTCAAAGTTGTTTAAAATTATCAGCATATCGAAAGCAGACAAATCAAAGAGAAAACATAAATGGACAGTCGATGGACGCATCAATTGTAAAACCATCATTTTGACTCATCATAGACAAAAGCACTGAAGCGGGGTTGCAATCAACGCCCAACAAGTAACTTTTGCGATGAAGTATATACACGCGCTTTGTTGGTAGGCGAACTGTCCTTTGGTGTAGTAATGTTTTAAAATGTTCTCTTATCGTTCGACAAGTAAATAATATGAAGAACACTTACTAAGACATAGTTTTGCAGGACTGTATCGGCCTTGAATATTACACGTTTATTCGTATGCTGTTTTTGTATCATGTGAAATTTATATTCCTCTTAACCTCTGTAACTTAAAAAACAATATATATATATATTATTTACTGAAAATTAGCATATTACTCTTGCGTATCAATTGTGGAACTTAATTGGGTTTGTATTTAATTGCAATCCTCTCAATATGCAATTATCACTGCCATTAACAATTAACAAACGTAAATGTAATGACGGTCTGTGGTAGCAGCTTTAATAAGGAGTATCATTACAAATGACCCTATTTAAATACATGCCTACGCATGCCCAGCGCCAATGTGCATGCCTAAGGTTTGTATAAGTGTCCTGTTTTGTATGGGTCCATATTACTAACTGCTCACATAGAAACAATAGACAAATTGACTACTTCATCACAGCTACATAGATACCTTAACCAAGACTGACGAATGTGTGCAATCAAGGATTATGTGACTTATACAAGAACATAAGCATACCCTCCCTGTTAAAGAGTCATAATAACGACCTTGAGAAACAAAGCGGACACACTACCACCTGTGCCATGTTGACCTGGAATATTTCCTTTTCCAACTGAATTAGAATAGTATAATTATGGATTATGCTACCTAACAAAGCAGAATGAAAATTGGTGGAAAAGTTCAAAGATACATTTTTTACTTCATGAAGATTGGAATGTAATGTTAAGTACCAAATATACCGTTTCATCCCATTACTGATACATGTTGTGATGCCTTCAGCACAACTTTTGGATAATTCCACACCGCGACAAACCTTCGAGCTCCCTGACGATACAAATGTGTTTAACGTAACATTTGCACTATGCTTAATTTATGCATCATGTTATTAAATAAGTTGAAATAAAATTTGATAATTATATAAACAGAGGCTAATATTTGATAAATGTACTGTGGAAACAGGCATGCCTTAAGTCATAATTTTTAATATATAAGAAAGTATAGTTATCCTATTTTTATGTTTAAACTATGAATTAAGCGCGATATTTTGCTTTCTATACATGTATATATATAGTGTTTGCTAATGAAGATTAGTGATGATGTTTTGTATTGCAAGACAATTCTCTCGGTCTCGCATTATCCTGCTAAAGATTTAGATAATGCCTCAAAACATAAGGCACACTATGGGACCGTAGGATCTCATGTCGATAACGGGTATCCGTTAAATTTCAATTAACGAGCACTAAATGTGTCTTCGAACCATGATAAATGCCATCGTAAACCATACACGATCTACCCCCGAATCAGAAGACCGTCTGCTAAAATAATAAATGTGAATCGCGATCAACAGTTAAGAGCATGGACCTCCAATGTTTCATACAATGGTGCCTGGGTATACGTGCCGTCACCTATCGCATATGGCTTGTTCGGCGTTGCAATAATAGTGGTAGGCCAAGGTAAACAATTTGAGAAGTTTCTTTTTCGTTTGAGTAAATTTGAGCGAACACAAGCACAAGCACATTATGATATTTTACATCTTTATTAGTGTAGTAAATATCCCGAGAATGAAGAACCATGTCCAATGAATAACCCGGCTCCTGGAGTATACAAGACCTTAACAGCAACAACATCTCCACGGTTCAAATCAAGTATGACAGTGTTAGACCCACTGCCTATATTTTGGGCTGGATTATCAACATCGACTTTTCCCATCGATACTCCGTTAACATCTAAACTTGTGATCAATTCAAATCCAGCATTGATCACTATGGACCACGAGAACAAGTAAACACCGGGCACGCCACACCGGAATATTCCGTTAACAGGATTGTAAAAGTCACCAATATTCAGCTTTTGGTCTTTAAACTCAATCACGGCGTATTCCTTGATGTGAAGTATTGGAGTAATCACCATAGCTGAAAATGCGACCTTCGTGTTTGTTCCTGAGAAGAAAAACTAAAGGGTTGAATGATATGGTACAGTGTTATAATAATGATATATAAAGTTTTGTCAAATGTATATGTATGTATAGATATAACTGAGGTTATCCCAGACTAGAAACCTATTTCCGACAACAACAACATTGTTACGGTTTGGTCTTATTTAAGTATCACATAGTTCTGTTCTTGCACCGAATTATACAGGGAAATATTTGTTATGAATAATTCATATTTTTTTAAAATATATAATGTTAAATGATTATGATTGGATAAATGGCCAAAATACAATTCTGATACAGCTATAAGGATCATAACCTTAGATGAGGTCGTGAAAACCAGGTAAATATCTGCAATATTGACATACAGTTACTGTGAAATGCCAATCCTACAACAGTCAGTCAAATCAAGTCCATATTTTACCTTTAGTATTAAAGAGATAAAATTCAAATCGATATTATATTATATATATATATAATTTTTTTTTGCTATAATAAATCTTTGTTCTGTAATTCCTGTTTAAATAGAATCATCAAACACACTTATCATAATTATAGAGCTGCTTTAAAAACCTGTTTCGTATGTTTGCTGGAATGTGTATCATTATTGTTTTAATAAACAGATGTTATCAATATTGAATGCTGAAATAGTGTTGCTATTATATTATGATTTAGGATTTTGAGCGGAATTGCCAAAGACGATGTTTTGCCTTTTCACTTTTTTTGAAATTAGTCTGACCATAATTGCTTTTTTGCAAAGTTTTAAATACATGTACTTCTCTACAGATTTTATTTACCCTTAAAAGAATTACTTAATTTATTAATGTGTTAATAGTGCTTTTGATTGTCCATATTTAGTCAAGCAAATGTGTTTTTTAGTCCCTGGTCGTAATCTACGATCAATTCGTTTCAACCAGTTTTACTGCCAAAGTAGAATAAACCTTAGAGAGTATAGTATTTTAAACAGGATTCAATGTAATTTTAACTATCTTGATTTTGCACCAGACTGTGATATGTTTCGTTTCTCACTCTCAGAGTTCAAAGTGCGGTTAAAGAATATTTGCTATCACTAATTCCTTTTGTTTTACATATGAGTATCTTTTAGTCTGTGCTACATGCATAACTGACTGTGATAATTTATACCAGGTTGTAGTGTACAGTGTTAGTGGACTCTTGGGTCTGTTGAATTGGAAATAAATAAATTTATTTCAAATGGCGGTGTAGGTAATAATTGCAATTCATGCGGAAAGCTACGTTCTTTGATAAAGGTAGTTCCCTGCTATTATCCCTTCCCTCATAACATCCCATATCAGATATTGGTGTTCTCAATTCCAACCCAGAGCCTGTTTGAGAAAAGTGTGTGAAATCCCGAACAGGCTGAGAGACTTGTACTGTACACATACAAATTAATTGACAAATAATTGACGTTGATTTATATAAAATATGTATGATATACCGTAGGCAAATATTACAAATTGCACATATAGTTATAGATTATTCTTGAGATATCTCCTATAGTGATGAACACTCGAAACTCGTTTGTCACCTGACTTCTTTCTGCAGCAGCCATGGCCTTTAGTGTTATGTGAGGGAAATCCGACATTAAAGTCGCAACATGTTTTTCACTAAATATTACATTAAGAGCTCATGTGCCTTACAACACTTATAATTGTTTGGAATTTAAGAAACCGAATATTTTTGAATTCTGGGAACTTTTCAGTGATAAATATATAGAGGATCTAGCACGAGTGTTCATGTTATATTGAATTTATTGAACGAGTATATTAATTTCATATGAAACGAGCCTTTGGCGAGTTTCATATGAAATTAATATACGAGTTCAATAAATTCAATATAACATGAACACGAGTGTTAGATTCTATTTATTATATAATTCGAGAAACCTACCTACATAAGTGGTTTCAATACTAACGTCTCTATATGCAATGACGACGAGAAAGGACGCATCACATATACTAATTTGAGAGCATGTTCCGCTAACAAAAGTAGTCCGCAGAATTTTATCAGAATAATAAATGGCCAACAGTTTTACTTTTAACGATCATTTTAATTGTGATAACAATTGAAATAATAAAAGTTTACAAAATATGACTTCTTTTTTTTCGCTTCGGAAAAAAACTGTTTTTTTTCATCGGTGACGTCATGAACAGTGTAAGAGCGCGCGCACTGTGAAGGTCGTCGGAAACCGAAAACACATGTGTTGGATATTAGGCCTACTGAGAATCACTGTCACTTTCTATAACACGGGCGCGTTTTTTCAGAGGAGGTCCTTGGTAAACATGAACTTGTATGTTTCCTCCTGTGACAGCACCTGAAAAGATACTTTGGAAACCGCCCTGGACCCTGACAACAGAGGAAGTTGACTGGTTACACGCCATTGATTGTTGTGTCAGTGATGTTGTGTTGCATCCGGTCTCAGGTGCTGTTGGATTTCCGTGCAGTATTTTGGAGATTTCTTTGTGTTGATTCGTGTTGATGTGTGAATAATTATTAATAGAAGAAATGTTTCGGTGACCAGAAATTTGCATTATATGGTTAGCGGGGATGTTATTATCGTTCAATTTCTGGACAAGATATTTCCTCGCACTGTGATTTGACAAGTGTTTGTCAGTTTGGATTCCTGCTCCCTTTATGGCACGTTGCATCATGGATTTTAGCTTGTTGATACCAACGGGTTGGCGCTTGAACCAATTCTCATGACTTCCAGGTGAGCTTTTTGTTGTAGTAGCTATATAAAATGGATCTGGTCAATTCGAACAGAATCCCCAATGCTTACGTCAGCCATGTTGTAGTAGGCCTATACTATAGTAGTAGTAGTGCGTAGGAATACGACCTAGTTCCCACGGTGTCGCGCGCTCATTTGCATCTTTATTGCACACGTTCAATATCAATTTTATTGCACCCCTTTATTGCACCGCAGAAGCCTTATATTATATAATAAATTAATATACGGAAAGGATAAAGAAACGCAGTGTTACAAAATATCCAACAATAATTTAACTGCTTGGCCAAAAATTATAAAAACCGGTCAGACGAGAGTCCTGGTCACTGACCGCTCAAAAAGGTGTCTAAAGTTGCTCATCCGTGTAATATACCGTGCCACATAAAGAGTTAAAATGCTAAAAAAGAACACGTGCAGAATAATGATGTCCAGTTACTGTCAATTTAAATCGCTTTCAATCATGGTACGGCTGACGGAAGTGAAGAGGGTAAGGCTATTGATTTGCTAATGCAAGGTCAAAGGCAACAACAGACTGCTTTGTAGTTCCGTGTGATTTTTCCACCATAGAACGTCTTGTCAGTCGTCCGAGAGACACCGGAATGGTCGAAGACCGACCGCGATCGGGACGCACACGCGTAGAGACGCGTAGAGACGCGTCGTTTGTCAAACCATCATAAATCTGTGGAACGAACATGACATTAGGATAATGGGGCGTCAAATAATTTGTTTTGGATCTTTCGTTAGGTATAATTAAAATTATTTGTTTGTTGGAGCTGTGAAATATAACAGAGGCGTTGAAACAAGTTAAAACATTTATATATTATAACAGTATATCGTTTCAAATACAACAATGCATATTATCACACGATATGTAACCCAGCACCGGTGTTGCCTCCCAAATGTCACTTGCACACGCGTACGCGACACATGTCTCACACTCGACAAGTGTGGGGGGATGTATTTCACATGAATATTGGCCAACACAAACAGTTCACTCGCGATTCTTTGGCATAACCACACACGTGTCGATGTCCATCCCGGACAACGTCCACTTAGTGTCTTACCGCGCTAAACACCAGTCCAGATCATCGGTTTCTCCTTTACGCCCGTGCTTTCCACCCCAAGCTATCTTTTCCTTTTGGGCCTCTCTGCCTTCTTCGTCAACCTCCCAAGGGCGACAGCTCGGTCATTACTTTCGTTTATGGTTGCACACCACGATTATTTAAAACTTTAACAAAATACTATCCACATGTAACAAATAGTGCATACATTTATTCTGACAGATACTGGGGCGTCGAAATGCCCTCGCTGCTTTCGACCAGGACATTCCCTATGGAAAAGTAGACCAGTATCACTATGGGAAGAATAAATGCACAAAATAACTCCATAAACAAACAAATAAGGGATGTGACAGATCCCCGAGGAGGGCATACGACATACTGACGAGTCAGTCGATTTAACTTTGCGTCATTGGCGGTACAGTCAAATGTGCTTCAATTAATCATTAATTATCGGTCAAAATCTAATGAAATTAAGATAATGTGTTTATCAAAACACTATATCACTTCAAATGTTTTTCTTTATCCGTTCAAAATACATAAAGCTTTGCAGCGTATTACCTTCGAGTAATCAATCTGACAAATTGTTTAGCTTGGTAACATTTTGTTTTTGTTATAAACTGTGTCAAATTTCAACATAAGAAGAATACCTGGAAACTATTAAGAATACCAATATGCGTATACAGTTTAAGAGCTGATAACTGGAACTATATGCAGGCACTTTTGGGAGTTTTGTATCTATATATAGATATAGAATACACAAATATTTTGAATTATCACACACTGATTGTCCGTCATTTAATCATATTTATATCAGAGACAGCAGTATGTTTCTGCATAGATAAGGCACTTATGAAAATATTGATGACTGACAAATTAAACTTCTATCAGGAAAATTAATGTATTGATTTCCAAAAAAAGCAGATGTTTGTATTTGCAACAAGACAAAAAGTACCGCAAAGTAAAACGACTTAAGGAACTGTGAAAAAAAGTTAAATTCCATATATCTTAATTTTGTGTGAATTCAATATATTTAAGAAGCCGGGGGTGCTCATATTGCGACATTTAGAATAGTACCTTGTCAAATCCTTATCATCATTAGACATTCACTAGAACCTGTTAAGTAAGATATATGACCTTCGCTGACAATGTACGTCTTTCAAACCGCAAAATGGTTATCACTAATAACTGTAAGTAGCCATAACCCTAATTGTATCAGTTTATTTATTTCAAATAATTTGTTCTATTTCGCCAGCATTTATCATTTACATCCACTTACTTCCGGTACTGCAGAATCTTGTTTTGATTAACCGGACTAGTCTACTGAACCAGGGTGTTGCATTTCAGGCGGACCGGACCGTGCACTGAGCAGGGTTTTTCATTCGATATAATATCGTACAAGTACATGATCTTGCAAAGTTGAAGATAACGTATCCGCAGAATGTTGAGTCCCAGAACATATACTATAATGTGGTATTTGTAGTGGTAATCGCACCAGGCTAGTTGTCTTCAATTTGAATTTGACGGAGATCCCTTATCGAATTGCAATATTCAGAGGTGTCGTCCATAATTCTCAGCGTCACGATCAAACTAGACAAAGTCATCGGACATACCAGTCACGTCAACAAAACATTACTGTTGCAAAACAATATCCAAATGAAGATTGGTTTACAGTTTTTTAGGTCATGATCTTGACGACATTGAGGACACACATGTACCATCTATTATACTTCTTAGTTTTCAGTAAATACCCTTCTGTTTATGAAGGCTTGTATAACCACTCTAGTGTGACAGATAGTTTTCATCAACTTAATTGAGACAGGTAGTTAATATCTTTTTGTTTAAAAAAATATCCAATATTCTATTTTAAGAAAAGCCCATCCAGTTATATTTAATACAACATATTAGTAACGTTTTATTTGTTGATTTTGTATATGCAATACATAGAATATAACGGAGGCGCGGTAGTCTAATAGAAGCGGTAGTTTAGTGGTAGGACGCTGGGCTCGTGACCGAAGGGTTGCGGGTTCGAGGCACGGCACGGCACTGTGTTGTATCATTGAGCAAGATACTTTACTCCGCTTGTTCCAGTCTACTCAGCTGTAAATGAGTACGTGGTTAGGCAGTGCTAGAACTGTAGAATGCTATCTGTGGGCGCCGAAATGGCAGCACCGGCTGTATGCTCCCCAGGTAGTTGAGAACGATATTGGCTGGTTACAAAGGCCCTATAATCACGGATACTAAATTGTGAACCGTTTTGAGCCGACCTACGAACTTGTGATAAAGCGGTATATAAGAACCTCGAATTATTATTATTATTATTACAAGGAGACAAACTGATGAACATACCACAGACTCCCAAAACACAAGTTAATTATGCATGAACTCACCACACGCATGCATCTCACATATGGGGTGGCCGTCTTTAAATGACCATGTACAGCTGTTGATAGGACATACATTAAACAATACTGAATCAAACCTGAAGTTTATTTTGACATAAAGATCTTATTTATTTGGATAATTTCATGGAAATGATGACTTGTAATTTTAAACAAATGATTTGTTAAGTTCAGCTTGCATGCATTGTATGAATGTTATTTTAATAAAATTGTACCCATATGAATCCATGATTGTCGTGAAGTGGTGATATATTTGAATTTAATACATTTGATGCTCTATTACCTGACCTAGAATGCATTCGTAGCCATACCGAGACAATACAATAATGTGGTATAACTGTATATATATTGTGTACATAGTTTAAGCATCTGCGAGACCAGCTGCTCTAACTTACAAATGTCCAGGTGACGAGAAATAACATGACAGGAATGTTTTTATTTTTGACACGAGCTGTAGGCAATTCACTTTTCAATTCGTACTATTCTTCTCTTTGGATAATGACGCTTTAACTTGTAAGCGAAAAATAAATCACTGGAGTCACGAGCAGCATCAATACTAAAAATGTCTTTTAATATTAACGGCTACCAAACCTGTGCTCCAGGTTACAAATAAATGCTATGTCCCAATCACCTGCCCTCTGGACTGGTTTTTAAGTAAGTTGTTTTAGTGCCAAATTTTGTACAGCATGATTATTTAGCCTCTTTATCTTAATCCTTCCAACGTAGGTATCTTGTGATAAAATTTGTTGTTTGCCTAAAGTTACACTGTTACAATGTTTTACCATTTATATATATATACACATGTATATGTTTGTCGAAATACAAGCTCCTGAGAGCTTATGTTAACTATGACATATATTCAACGTAAAATAATGATTCTTGGTTCTTGTTTTTTGATGTACCCTGCCACTATGCTTTTATCCGATGGTTTTAAGATAAAAAAAACACACACACAAGCTTTTAATCACGAACTTTTTCTCGAATGCACCTATGTATAATCTTCGGCACGATGAAGGACACAAGTTAAGGTATACTGTTCAGTGGCGGATCCAAAAGGGTTTTTTGGCCTTCAGTAACCCCACCCCCTGAGAATTTTCTTTAAAAATCATGTATTTTCACCNCACGCCAGTTTTTTATTTACCATCCTGACTATGTTGCGAGGTATTTCCGGGTCACGTTCTCGTAACCTTCCGGTTACGTAAAAAATGCAATTTTTCAATTCACAAAATCTTGATAATTTATTAATTAAAGATAGTTTAAAGAATAAACGAGTTAACATAAACAATATTAATACATTGTTAATATTATTTTCTCGAATGTTTGCGAAGCAGACGACGTTTGATCATAATCTGGAAACTAGAACATTTATTTTTTCAAAAAAATGTGTTTTAACATTTGAAAGAAAAAAGTTTGAACGGGAAAAAATAAATTTGTTCTTTTATGAATTAATGAAAGTGATAAAGAAAGGAAATATAGTAAATAATTGATAGTAAATTTATCAAAAACATCATCCTTAGAGAGTATGTTCTGGGCACGATCGTTTAGAAGCTTGGCAATACTTTAAACTCTTTCAAACGCGCATCAGCTCGAGATTAGGTCCTGTTTACAAAATGGCGACTGGAAGTAGCAAGGCGGATTAAATTGGAATCTAAATTGCGTATATTTATAAGTAAACATTGTTCACAAAGCCCATGTGGTATGTTCATCTAATTTAGTCAAGATGTACGCAGAACAGTCGTTGTTTAGTCGCTAGGGTCATTCACAAAATAATTAGTATTATTATATAAACTTATTGTAATTATTATATAATAGAAGTCTGAAATAACGGAAACTATGGAAACGTTAGGGAATCTAAGTAAACAAGGTTGAGCAAGTTTACTGTTTGAAGGCATAGAACTATCGACCTTTTTGTGGAAATTTTCCAAGGTGAGAAACAAATATTTTTCACGCAGTTTTTTGCTAAACTGGGATATGCGTATATCCCGGATTTGGATAACCCACCACTTGAAAAGACTGATATGCTTAGCAATGCCAGGTAATTGAAATCTTGTCATACTGGATATACGAGTTTAGGAGTGTAGCCATTAATAATAAGACTTGCACTTATAGAACCATCTTTATAAACATGTTTTACTTTTCTTTTTTTAAACGACGGCCCTGAAATGTTCGATTGTTTCATTAGATAATACATATATAAATATGAGTGGAATTGACTTTAATATATTGTTTTTATCTTTGTAGAAACTTTCTCTTTAAGATTATTCTTTATATTTTTATGTTTTGCTTTGTATAGATATTGATGAGCTTGTCTTACCTGCTACGGTTTGTCCCGATTCACCCTTTTGTCCGTTGAGTCCCCTGTATCCTTGACTTCCTTTGCCACCTGGTTTAACAACACGTTATACAGCATAGAAACATTACCAAAATGTCAACGGCCATGGTCCCTTCAAGAGATGGTATCCGCTTACATTGCGAACGAAATGTACCATTAATACAATCATAACACCTCATCAACGCCTGAGATACCTAAGCGCGTAACAATTCAGGAATAATTTCAAAATAAAAAATGAAAATGCATAATTGCGTAAAAGCAATTATTCAATTAGATATCTAGGAACAAACAGGCACCATTCCCAAGTTATGGCCTTTCTGTACTGTAATTTAATACATTACAAAAATCCCGAATTTAGTGAGAATACCCTGAGTCGACTTCCTGTTCGCCAGTACAAATAACTACAGTAGATGATTGCATTGTGAATATCTCCTTTACACGATTTGAAGTGATTCACATTGTTCTATTTGTTCTATGACTCTCTGCGTATCAGGTAATATTCAAATAAATAAAAAACATATATAACCAATCACCCATGACCAAGGTATGAAACTGTTTTTTTTTTATTCAAACTACAATATTTAGTTATTATTGCTTTTATATTAAAGTCTAATATGAAATATTAAGCAGGTTTGCGCAGCATGGAAGAGGTCTGCCTTTCATCTGCTTTCATCTCATTATAAGTAAACATCTGAGCAGATGTAGTATAGAATGTTTATATGGTCCTTTGGACAACAAAAATATTAATTGACAGTGCCATCTGGGTTATAGACTATAATCTTTGTTGTGTGTCCAACAATCTCGTACTGTGACCTACGGAAACAGATGCTTTGGGAGGGTTTCGGCGACGTTGTGGAATCGCTTACCATCTGCTATTAGGAAGTCAAATACCCTGGCCAAGTTCAAGAGGGACATAAAAACTCACCTCTTCACGTCTGCATTTTAGAATGTTTGCAAGGACGTCATGTAAATACCACCCTTTTATTTGTTCAATTATGTGCACATTGCTTGTTAAATTGTATGAAAGTGATTGCAAGCCTGTGTTGTTTGTTTACACAATTATAACCATTACTATTATCCATATGTTGTAAAGCGCCTTAGAGTAATTTCACAAATTATATAGGGCGCTATATAAATAACCTCTCCTCTATCTGCAGGTTATGATCACCGGCCATAGAAAAGACATGCATCCAACCAATTAGTAATGCAGGGGTCAAGATTATTATTATCTCAAGCTCATCCAGCTGGGCATTCTTACCTCCTATAACCCCACTGTCCTGACAGCAATACAGGAAACAAAGGGTCTCCCCTCCCTACCTAATACATTCTTATCTCAAGCTCAGCCAGCTGGGCATTCTGACCTTCCATAACCTCACTGTCCTGACAGCAACACAGTAAATAGAAGGTATCGCCTCTTCACATAATTTACATACATGTGCGATATTGGGTATTGGTTCCTTACTGATAAGGGAAAGAGTATGAGATCCAAACCTAGGAGCTAGCGTGGTCACATGACAAGTGCTCTTTTTTCTAACTGTTCTAGCCAACTGCCCAGTTGTTTTCTGATGGTCAAGCTATACAGTCATACCATCCTCCTCCACCACCACCACCACCTTTAGTATGTTTATTGGTTGCCTGTCACTGTATCATTCCTCCCTTGGTTGACCCTCGGTCAACTGAAACAGCTTCACAGTAAACTGTCATCAGCTATGGCAATAAACTGTCATCAGGTAATAACATGTAACATGGATTATCAATGGTCCCAGTCTGTTGCTATACACCTTAAATCGGTCAATCCAACTCCAGAACCTAGGGTAAGCTGGACTGTATACATCAGCTCTATATGGCCCAGGGTAAGACAGTAAGTTGAACTCCAGGCCTAAGTGGCGTGACTCCCAATTCTAGCCGACTTTCGGACATCTAAGTGACCAGGCTATGGTGTTCCATGAGCTTCGGGTCAGTCACAGTCGTCCAAGTCCATGTTCGAACAGGGTTGTTGGCCACAGCTTTTCAGCACTCTGCTCTTCCAGCAGTACGGGGTCAATAGCTTATCGACTATTCTCCATCAGGTCCAAGGGAGGTACTACTACAGTTGATAACCATTAACTGAACCAAGTGCTGTTGAAATATATGGTGCTATCTTAGTAAGCCTACCTTTATCTCCCTTTAATCCGGTAAACCCCATGTCGCCAGTGGCACCTTTTTCGCCGTTTCGACCTGTATTGAACATCGTAAATTAGGTCAACATATATCAACAAGAAAAAAATACAATATCTTGCATCAATAAAGTAGAGAAAATACCACATTGATAAACACATTCACAAAGTCATCAATAAGGTCGTCAACAATTTCAGACTAGTGAACTTAAAAAACACTAATCGCTTGGTCTGAAAATATTTTCATGCTGTTTTAAGAGTGTCAGTAATTGTCTACTACTTCTCAGCAAAGTACCACTATTTGTGAAGCCTCTCTGATTGTGCGTATATCCCTGTCAGTTTAGATTGGACAGTAGTTAAATTGCTCCATACTTGAGATCCTAAAACAAATTGCTAAACGAAACACAGATTGTTATGAAAGGATCTTCTTTCGATTTGGATGTTTAATTTAGTAACATATTTAATTTGTACGAGATTTCAGTCTCTATATTTATTGATCTTTCCTAGAATCTTTCTAAGACAAACATAACAAAGTTCCAATTATCTTAGCTACATGAATAACTTTCTCATTTTTTTTCAATTGAGGATGGACAAGTTTGACAGGTTTGATTAATGATTTAAAGATTGACCGATGAAATCACGTGTAGGATGCTACCAACTAGCGGGTAATAGACATGGTAACTCCTAGTAGGTTTATTCAATTGGTCGCGTTTGAGGGAACTTTTAATGGTTGTGGGAAAAACCTCATATTTTACTTGAAAAAATTGTTTCAAAAAGGATGATCTGTAGAGAATATAATTATAACAGATTCATCAATTGCAGCATCATAAATAAATACGGATATAGCAGGTTACCCATAATATAACATCAGGCAACCCCAATGGTAATATAAACCACATAAAAATGTCATATTCAACTACTACTCCCTCTATATATTTAATTTTGGAGATAGTAAGTAAGCCACGATTTATTAATCTCCCATTCTGATTTTGCCGTTACCTTATGCCTTATCGATGTACATTAACAATGTTAAAAAGAACAAGTATTTAAATATGAAATCGGATTGACTACACATGTAGAAATACACATAAATTGATTATTAATTCATCTTAAATATGTATTTCGTCTATCCACTGCTAAATTTACCAGATACACCAATGAAACCCTGACGTTCCGGCCCCCCTGTAGGTTCGGGTATGATGAATAGGAAATGGGGGTTCTGCGCCAGTCCCATTCCTCCTTCTTTATTTATAGTAAATCCCTCCCTATTGGGATGGATCAGTGAGGGATGAGTGATGGATGAGGGATATATACACTCATAACCTGAGAGGTAACGGACCGACCTCTTTTCCACATAGGTCAGTTGATAATCTCCGTCCGAAATAGGGATTATTGAGGGATTGCCTTGCGTCAAGTCTATTTTTAGTACAAGCGGTTATGGTATGTTTATATATATAAAACTATGAAGAACATATTATTGATTCATTCTAGGATCATGGGGTGGAAAGAATACTTTGACCAGATATACTTTGATTTGAACAATCGTATTAGTTATGCCGGTCGTGGAAAAATATATCGGTATTTGAAGAAAGAGGGAAAGTACAAAATTGGTCTTCATAGCTGTCATTGTGGTAGTCGGATGGAGAATTGGATAGCACGAATTTGCCCTTCACTACAATTCGATTCTCCGATCAGACACGAAAAGGTATGGGATCACCTGCCGACGACATGGGTTTTCTCCGGATACTCAGGTTTCTACCACATTAAGATCACGTGCGCGCTTACATCCGGCCCAAGAAGCGTGACTGATGTGATGGATATAACTTGTTACATGATTGTGGTAAAATAGATAAAGTTAATGGTTTGCTATCATCTGCATAATCGACCTTACAAATGTACGCGTAGTAGAATTTGACTTACCAAATACAGTGTTACCCGGTTCTCCCTTTTGTCCAGAATGTCCTGTGAATCCTTGATGTCCGTTCGCGCCTATGTACATAATACAGAAGTATGTAGACGACACGTAAAAAAAATATGAAATATAACCACACCTTTCGGGAATGCATGCTCTATGGATTAAGAATAAAACGTGAGAGCCTGTAAAACCGGTCTCAATGAAAAAAGCAACCATATAGTGGCCCCTGTTTACGTGTAAATAACTAATAGAGGATGCTAAGTACTTCTCTCAACATAAACACATCAATTTAGCTTGAATATACATAATACTATGACTGGCATAGTATAAACTATACATAATGATATATTAATTGATTTGAGGTTGTACCAAATGTTGAAAATTTTATCGTGGTCAACCAAAATGAATTTAGAAGATCCCTCTTTATTGTAAACATCATAATGCGAAATGGGGACCAGCGTACCAGTCGCTCCTGTCGATCCTTTTGGTCCCACGATACCAGGACTTCCGGTGTTTCCCTTTGACCCAATTATACCAGGACTTCCGGTGTTTCCCTTTGACCCAGTTATACCAGGACTTCCGGTGTTTCCCTTTTGCCCTGCGATACCATGTCTTCCGGTGTGTCCTGTCGGCCCAGTAGGACCAGCTGGTCCAATGTCCCCTTTCAAACCTAAATCACCGTTTTCTCCTTTTTGACCTGAAATATCGGACAAAAGTTTTTCTTGGTTACATCTTTTTGTCTATTTAACTGTTAAGAACATTCAACGGTTTCACATGTTATTAAACACTAGAAATAGTTGATGTGTATTGTTTGATAACACATTTCTTTCTTTATATAAACGTATATGCCATTGCAATCCTGCAGACCATTAATTGACCAATCATAGCTTTACACTTATCTATAGAAATATTTCGTCGTGCGTAATAAAAGTCCTAACTGCCGCTTTTCAAACTTTGGGACAATATTTGGTGCATCAAAAGAAGATACAATGTGTAAAAGTAAAAGAACAGTAACTGCAAAATTATGCAAAATCACCATTTATTTTAAATGGAAATTGGCATATGAATATATGGTATAACAAAATAAAGTCGAAATAGTAATATGCAAACAAACCTAAATAGGGAACATTCAATATTTAAAACTTTTGCGCACTGAAAATTCCATCTATTGGCATAGAAATGTAGGTTAATGAGGATGAATGATAGCAATTTGGACACATGGTTTTAGTTAAATGCGGTTCAATCGAAGACACGTGTTTTTAATTGTGAGGAGTTATTTACTGTTATCGGTGTTTGTTAGGTTAGAGATCCTTAAGTCAGTCAAACATCGTAATTACCAGTTCTTCCGTCGGCACCAAGGGCTCCCGGCCTTCCAGCGTCTCCTTTGGATCCGGCTTGACCAACTTCTCCTTTAGGCCCGGTTGGACCAACGTCTCCCTTGGCTCCATCTTGACCTGTGAATTATGATTATATCACAAAAGTCTGACATGATAAAGTTTCAACATTACAAATTGAAAAAAAGTAAACAAAATGCAAACAATGTTCCTTGAATGTTAGAATTACCTTAAATAATGCATGGGCATATTAGCATTGCTCGTTTAAATAACTTCACAACGTAACAGGATATATTTCAGAAAGTTTGTCAGCAGATATTTCACGGTGACTGTGAGCATTATTTTCTCTGAGCAATGGCTATTTTAGCAAATGTTATTATGGTCCTATAATACGCATTGCTATTGATGAAAATCTTGATAAATCCAGGCAGGGCTTTATGTAAGTTTGTCAACAATAGAACTGTGTGTTATAGGACCATAACAACATTTGCTAAACTAATCATTATTTATATTTACATTTTAATAGAGTAATTACGCTTTACTTTGTTATTTCGAACATCAAATTAAGTCTTAACAATCATAAAATTGATAACGTCACAATAGAGATTGATGACGTTACAATAGTAAATATTGTTATAGTCTGCAGAGCAAATGTAAATATTTTCATTTGAGTCGCCGTGTCAAGTTTGACAAAACAAAATACTGCATCAATAGTAACTATAATTGATATCAAAACCCAGAATCGTCACACAGAGGTTATTCCACCTACAACACTTCCAAATTAGTCTGTGTCTCCCAGAATAAAAATTTAATATTTCAATATTGCTATGTGATTAAAAAATTAAATCACGCCAAACCAGTGCACTTTCATAAATATTCTACAGGATGGCTCCAAACATTAAATATATGAAATCAAATGTTCTACCACCTTTGGGTCGACATACCCATATACTTCCATGTGCCAAACCAACATGTTGTTCCCGCACTACTTAACATTTACCATCTTGTCCGTCGTCGCCATTGAATCCCGATATTCCAGCGCCGCCCTTCTGTCCGTGTCTTCCAGGCTCACCTTTGTCGCCCTTCTCACCTGGGTAAGATTTTATTAGAAACTGTTTTATAGAAATATATTGTTTTTCTATATCTTCTCTGTGTAGGCATCATTTTTTTGGTAATTGTTTTTGATCAGTTACCATATTTCTAGCTAAAATACATACTTGTTACGCTTAATAGTGTGATGATCGGAAATCTGAATGAGCTAAAACATATTCGATGAGAATTTGTTGAATGCACATTAACTATGGTCTATTCAAAACAAGACAAGTGCAACAATCTGCAAACGAGACAGACCATGTATTTTGGTCAAATCTTGTATCATATTCAAGTTTAAAGCATCCAAATTTACAGCATGGCGCGAACAACGGTTACATTATTGTGTGTTCTATCGCCTGTAATAATATCAACATCACTTTTGATAAGAATTAGTGCATCAGTGATTCAAAAAGAATGTATACAATATCTTATTAGTAAAGGTGCTATCGATACAAAGCTAACACAATAAATTGGTGTGACTGACGAAAAATACTTGGATAAAGAGTGTTATGTGAAGTCAGTTACTTTATAGAGTAAACCGACACCAAAAAGAGAATTTAACACGTGATGTATTAGTACCGTCTAATCCATCATCCCCGTTGAATCCTGCGATCCCATTGTTTCCTTTGGGTCCGGGATCGCCTTTGTCACCTTTTGGTCCTGGTTTTGCTGGTGGTTAACGTGTAGTTGAAATAAGCAGTTACGTAAGTTATGAAAGATTGAGATAATAAAGTATTTGATTAGACATTTACTTGTACTTCAGTTGACAATAATGAAGGCATTACACGAAACTGCAAAGAAAATAAAGGGTGCATGTACCTGTATTTCAATTTGTCTTGATTGATACTTGCATAGATTCCATAGAAATAGTTTTCTACCTTTCTCCGTTATATGTTAAATCTGTTCATGTAACATATCAGTATATCTCTGTTTCCGTGCTGGCATGCTGAATATGATCATGATGTCTGTTTTTGGAACCCTGTTTACATATCATTTTCATTTGTGATAAAACATTTTTTTTGTATTTGTTTTCTATGTTCCCGACTCATGCCTACACCAATGTACATTTTTACTCTTATATCTTCAATATCATATCTAACAGCACTTTATTTAAAATCGATCATTGTACCTTTACAACTGTTAGAATGTTACTAGTATATCATGAACCACTTACACACAATATCTCTCCTAGTCTTCTGTGACGTCGGTGATCCCGTGATCGGTACGAGATGTTGTTGATCTAGTCCTCCCGATATTCTCCCGCCAGTGTCACTGATATCATCAGGAGTTACATTCTCCTGTTGCATTCTTTGTGGGGTAAAAGGGAATAGCAGATATTAGTTTACAAAAACCAAGGAATTATAAAGTAAATGGTAGAGCCATACGACTTTTATATTCTGTACAATCCTAAGATAGAGTCCCATCAACTTTCTGCTGTGTACGGGGCTTGAGGTAGAGAGTCCCCTCACGTTTCTACTGTACACAGCTATCAATGTAGAGAGTCAATAACTTTCTACTGTACACAGCTCTCACGGCAGAGAGTCAATCACTTTCTACTGTACACAGCTCTCAAGGTAGAGAGTCAATCACTTTCTACTGTACACAGCTCTTAAGGTAGAGAGTCAATCACTTTCTACTGTACATAACCCTCAAGGTAGAGAGTCAATCACTTTCTACTGTACATAACCCTCAATGTAGAGAGTCAAACACTTTCTACTGTACAAAGCCCTCAAGGTAGAGAGTCCCCTATTTTTGCTACTCTATACAAGCCTTGGGAGAGAGTCTCGCCATCTTTCTGCTGTGTACATGTCTTAAGGTAGAGTCCCACCCCTTTTCTACTGTACAAAGGCCTTAAGGCAGATAGTCCCACCACCCACGTTTCTACTGTGTACAAGCCTTAATGCAGAGAGTCCCACTACGTTTCTACTGTGTACAGACCTTAAGGTAGAGAGTCCCCTTACTTGTCTACTGTACACAGTCCTCAAGGTAGAGAGTCCCCTCACTTGTCTACTGTACACAGACCTGAAGGTAGAGAGTCCCCTTACTTGTCTGCTGTACACAGGCCTCAAGGTAGAGAGTCCCCTTACTTGTCTGCTGTACACAGGCCTCAGGTTAAAGAGTCCGATCACTTTTCTATACTATATTCAGGTCTTAACGTGGGAAGTCCCCATCCCTACTCTACTGCATACAAGCCTTCAGGTAGAGTCGAACCACTTTTCTGCTGTTTTCAGGCATTGCAAAGATATTTTTTATGGGTTTGTTTTGTTTATGTTAGCGTAAACAAAGGTAAGTTACGCAGTTAGAACAATCTGAAATTATTCCCAGTTAAGTTGCAATGTAGAAACGTATTTTAAAACATAGCAAATATTATGACACATTGGTTTATCTGCCGGGTTAAAAGTCAACCGTTTCGGGGATCCCAAGAGGTTTTCAAAAGGGACATTATGTAAAATAGTTTCCTCTCCACCTAACACTTTGCTATAGTGACTGGGCAAGCAGCTCCAAGTGAGGAAAATGCTGAACCAATGGAAACCTTCCCTGTTAGAGATACAACAGAGAGCGCTGAGAGTTTTTGTTCTTTTACGTCTGTTTTAATTAATGTATCGGGCTGATATAACAGGTCATTAAACTATTTGACACAAATAGATTAGAACAAAAAATACATATTTTTACTAATGCTATAGTTCAATTAAGAAAATGGTGGCATAGTTTATGTAAGTCAGTAATATTTCAACTGGATATTTATCGTCCACAACAGTCAGTTTGGTTTGGTTTGTTTGTGTTGTACGTCCTATTAACAGCTATGGTCATTTAAGGACGTGCCAGGTTTTGGTGGTGGAGGAAAGCCGGAGTTCCCGTAGAAAAACCACCGACCTACGGTCAGTACCTGGCGACTGCTCCACGTAGGCCTCAAACCTGCGAGCCAGTGGTGGAGGGCTAATGGTAGCAGAATATCAGACGCCTTAACCACTTGGCCACTGCGGCCCCCTTACCACAGTTTGTCAAATAAAGTTACATTACATTAAAAAAAATAATTCCGTACAAAGATGCTGAGAGGAGATTACTCAACCAAAAGTATCCAATGTAAGAGTAAAGTAGCATGAAACATTAACTACCTGAGCCGGTGCAGTTCTTCAGACAACATCCGGTATTTAAATTCCAGCGCAGAATTCTTCTCACGAACACCCCCGAACTCCATCAGAATAGTTTGGACAACGTCTTCCAATGAAGTCATCCTTTTGTTAAGATTTCGATGGTCACCGTCAACCTGACCATCGGCTATACAAAATATGGAATATATCCACAGGAAAAATATGCACATCTCCATTTTAGATCTTAGCTGGATCGTCAGGTCAACACTTGTACTGGCTCTCCGATAACGCAGAAAGAAAATGTTTTAAAAGATTTGTCGGCTTTCGTATGTATGGTTTTGATAGATTATGGTAAGATGACTCACATATTGTGCTTTACAAAAACAGCTGTTAATAAGATATCACTTTTCTTTAACACGTTCGTTATGTAACTATTTATCTGGTGTTTTTATATGAGAGTAACCCTGATTTGCTTTTCCATAGCATAAGCGTCCTTATAATCGTTTGGTAAAGACAAAAGGTTGTACCAAGAAGGGTCATTACTTATCAGGTGTCGATTAAGATTTTACTTATACAACTTATAACTATTGACCTCGGTGAACACTGTGACGTTGAGATAGGATGCACGGTAGTCCAGTGGTAGGACACCGGGCTCGTGACCGAAGGGTTGCGGGTTCGCGCCACGGCACGGAAATGGGTTGTATCTTTGAGCTTTTTCCAGTTTACTCAGCTGTAAATGAGTACGTGGTTGGGCAGTGCTAGAATTGTTGAATGCTAGCTGTTAGCGCCGAAATGGCAGCTCCGGCTGTATGCTACACAGGGAGTTGAGAAATATATTGGCTGGATGCAAATACCCTATAACCACGGATAATAATTTGTGAACCGCTTTGAGACGACCTACGAACTAGGATGAGATAAAGCAGTATATAAGAACCTACAAATATTATTATTATTATAGATAACACAGAGAAACGATGACAGCGCTAGATGTTGCAGTATATAATTGAACCACAACAAACATGTTGATTCCATAGGTAACTATTTACTAATATAAGGAGAAAAAATTGATATACAATGCATTTGTATGACCCTAGTTTATTTTGTCGTATTTCAATCAAACTATAATTACCAAAATAAGATATGTTACAAAATTATGATAAATATTATTTGTTTTAGATTGATCCTTATTCATTTCCCCGTTATCTAGCCTGAGGACATCGTTGTTCAATGGAAAATTGGAAGACACAAAATCAACACCAATCTACATACTAACTTCAGGTACCTCGTTGTCATACCTGGACACAGGTATAGGGTGTGTTAGACCTTTTGCTGTCAGCACTGGACACATGTGTGCTAAGTGTTATTTACCTGTACATAAATGTCACACCTAAGTAGATTATTATTATTATTATTATTTCTTTATTTCCTCCAATTAGAAGAGTTACAAGAACATATATATTAAGTTAAGTAATGGTCAATTCATAATTAAATATACTTATGTTCAAAAATTACGTGAAAACATAAATTGCTAAAACATTGTTCACCTGTGATCAAAATGCTAGCACATTCCACATAGGGCAATTCATTCTCAGATAAACATGCATTTCATGTCAACAGAAATAGCACTTCAAAATCTAATTTACATAACTTATTATGGAGGATACCTCCAAGTAGTATGTGAACCAAATTGTAGTCTAACAAGGAGTGCAAGTAAACAAATAGTTCTATATCAAACTCGGTACTAATAAGGCACCAAAGATCGTCTCTTAGTTTCACATTTTTTTGTACATCAAGGACAACGTGTGTAGTAATGTCAGTGTATAAAATACCACAAAAATGACACAACTCAATTACATTGGTAGATCTCATTTCTACGCACAACCTTACTACATCATTTATCATATCCAAGTGCTCAGGGAACTTCAAAGCTAATTTTCATAAAGTATGTGGACAAATTGTATCGTGAATAAACAAAAATCTAGAAAAATCAGAATCACTAATTATTCTACCATGCATCATCCGTTTTGATATAAATCATATTTGCGAAGTATTCTCTCAATATCAGGAATAAAACCGCCTTCACAAAAAAACAACATACAAACGATGCATAAGAAGGCGTTTCAGAAATACTGATTGGGTTAAATATTTTCTATTCATCCCACAAAATCGACCAAGGAACAAAAGTTTTCTTATATCAATGTACGCTTCGATTGATGTCCATCCAATTAGTGAGTTAGCCATATCGGTTCTAGTCTTAGCACTGTAAGCTTGAATATATACACGATAACATTTTGAGCACGTTCTAGTTTAATTAATTCTGTTTTAGACAGTTGCCATAATTCACACCCATATAAAGCAGACGGAAACACTTTTGTCTTAATTATTCTGGCTACAGTTAAAGGTTTCAGAGTTCTAGGGTGAGCACCAGACCTTATAAGAGCCATTGTACCTCTTTTTAATTTTCTTTAATCTGTCTCTGTTCTATATTATGAACAAAATTTATAATTTAACATAACACCCACAAGAGTAATATTATCAACAACTGGTCAAGATTTTCCATACAAATACACATCTTGTGGCAACGCTTGCTCTCTGCCCTTAGTAAAGACGCCACTTTTACTTTTGTTAACAGAAAACGAGACTAGTATTGCTGATTAAACATCTATCGTCAGCCTGTGTAGGGATATTAACCGTGGAGTCGATAAGCATTGCTCCTTTTCCTGACGATTCTACTTCATTTGATAAATCTTTAATAAAAACAAAATAAATTGTTGCCGATAAGGACCCACCCTGTAATATATCCCTTTTCATAAAAACAAAGGATAACATATGACCTTGAAATGCAACATTACTAACAAAGCCAGTATACATATGTTTTTGATAGTCAAAATTT
This sequence comes from Mizuhopecten yessoensis, assembly GCF_002113885.1. NCBI lineage: Eukaryota > Metazoa > Mollusca > Bivalvia > Pectinida > Pectinidae > Mizuhopecten > Mizuhopecten yessoensis. The sequence continues at coordinate 1,318,768 of NW_018403537.1, read as the reverse complement.
CGCCCTTGAAACCGAAATTATACAGTTTTAGAAGCAACCCGTCGTGCCAAACAGTTTCAAATGCTTTATTGCTATCTAAAAAGGCGATAAAGGAATCTGAACCATTTTCTGGATTGTATATGATACATTCTTGCAAATTAAAAGAAGTGCATCAAATGCATATCATTTTTCGGATAAGGTGATTGTTGCTTTTTTGGACATGTTTTGGAATCCAACAAAGAATTCATTCTAATAGACAAAACTGATTCAATTTTCTTTTAAAAAGACTGATATGAGAGTTATACCTCTATAACTGTTTGGGTCATCTTTGGGGTTTCCAATACCTTTATAAAACGTTAAAATTGTTCCCGGGCGCTTCCAATATTCGGGTATGTGGTCAAACTTTGCAACAAGATTAAACAAATGTGTAACGTAACTTAATAACGTATCACCTCCATTCTCAATATGTTCATAGACGAGGCTATCATAGCCGCCAGCTCTGTTATTCTTTAGTTTTAAACATACTGCTCTATTTTCATCAATGGTAAAAACCTCCTCCAGAAACATATCTCTGCTGTGATTAATCTTATTTTGGATATCAACAATATTGATTGACACGTCTTGGAAATAGGCGTCATCAAAAGACTAGTGTAATTCATTACTAAAAAGCTTGTTAAAATGATCACCCAATGCTTTTATAATCTGTTCAGGTTCGCGTAGGATGGTACCATTACATTTCATTAATTTCTGTCTGACAACCACAGACATTACGACAACGACTTTTGAATAGTTTCCAGATGAGATTTTGGTCAACATCTCCAGATTTATCAATTTCGGCGAATTGCTCTTCCATATATGTATCAAAAGCGTGGCTAAACAACGCCTGAAATTTGTTATATTCTAAAAATACATAATTGTCTCCCCTTTGTCAATTCGAAACATGGGCGCCGTTACTCCCAGTCTGTAAAACTCCTCTGGTTGTTTCATCTCCCATACAGAAGTGTTTTCTATCGATTCTACGTATAAGTGTTTGATCAGGTGTGGAATCAAGACTTGGTTAGCATACTCAATATGTGGTCTCACCAGGCCTTTGTATAGCGCTGTAAAGTAGTGAGATCCGTATACTCCATTGTTCTTCTGAGCATCCCAATGATGGAATTGGCTTTGTTTATATTTTCAGAAAAGTGGACATTGAATGATAGTTTATTGTCGAGAGTGATTCCGATATCTTTTTCAGTTTCGGTATATGGAAGTTCTTTTCCATCTTCTAAAATGTATTTGAATTTGTTGCTGTCATTTTTACCAATTCACGTGCCTTTGCATTTATCTGGATGGAAGAACAGGAACCACATTTTGTTCCATGCCTGTGCTTTTTGCAGGTCTTCTTGCAGACACTTGCAATCCTGGGTGTTGAATATGGGACGGTATAATTTGATATCATCTGCAAATAGGTATGTTTTTGTATCCACACTTGTTATATCTGGGAGGTCATTTATGTATAATACAAATCGAACTGGTCCTAGTACTGATCCTTGCGGAATGCCACTGCTCACTTCCTTCCAGCATGATGCGTCTCCATTTACTGTTACACCTTGTTATCGATTTAGAAGGAATGCCTTTATCCAGCTCGTAATTTTACCGGTTAAACCGTACATGCCAATTTTATTATTATTCTCTTTATTTCCTCCTTTAAGAAGATTTTACAAACAGAATAATGTAGTTACCATAATAAATAAGACAATTAATGCAAAATCAAATAGATGGTAAGGCAATATTAGTGCACAACATAATTAGTTAACACAATAGGAATAGGTTAATCAATCTGAGTACAGTTTTCAAAAGAATACATAATTAATAATGTTAAGAATGAAAGTATTATGCCTCCTTTTCGACATGGCTGTGTTTCTCATTGAATGATATACACCAAAGAATTGAATAATCATTCGAAGTATGCATTAAACATTTTTGAAATATGATTGACTGAAGCCATACGAAATTCTGTTAACTCTGATGTATTCAATTCATACGTTATATTTCCACCAATCAGTAGGTGAAATAATTCAAAGTCTGAATGAGGGTGTAAATATACGCTAAACATAAATTCACATGTATTAATGACTTGACACCATAACTGATCTCGCAAGTCTTCTGTACAATCACATTGTAAAACTATGTGGGTATATCTATCGTTATACATTTGTCCACATTTATGACATAATTTAGTTTTTTCTGAAAGTCTTAGAGATACAATCAATTTCATTATACTATGTATGGCTTCTCTGTTTTGAGGAAATTTTATTAACAATTTCCACAATATATGGGGAGCCAAATTATCATGAACAAATATAAATCTGCAGAAATCGCGGTCACCACTCATTATCTCCTTCCATGCTTTTTCTTCATATAACTGTACATTATGCTTTACTTTCGCTTTCCATGTACTTTTCACTGGAAATAATCCATTTGATAAACATTCTTGTACTAATTTGTATAAATCATTTTTCTTTAGAACTCTAATTACGTCTTTCATAAAACCATTATTATACACATTGGTCCCTATAACTGCCATAAAATGACGAGTTTCTTGGTATCTATGCATGCTTCTAAACTTAACCACCCTAGAAAGCCTATTCACATATCTGTACGGGTTCTTGTATGAAACCCTTGAATTGACTTTAAAATAAAACGTTGTGATCTTTTTAACATTAAAATTTCGGTTTTTGGAAGACACCATAATTCAAACCCGTATAGGGCTTAAGCATATACTTTTGATTTAAGTATTTTACTAATCGTTTAAGGATTTAAAGCACATGGATGATCACAACTTTCAATTAAACCCATGACACCACTCTTAAGCTTATTACATGCGCGTACTCTACGTTCCATACTATTAAAATTATTGTTCAACATCACACCAACATGTGTTATATCCTCAACTTCTGGAAGAAGATGCCCATATAGATATAATTTCGTACTAAGATTTCGCTTCTTTTTTCTAGAGAAATACGCTATTTTACTTTTAACTACAGAAAATGTGAAACGCCACTTTCTACTGTACGCTTCGCACATCTCAAGCATGTATTGTAAGCTTTTACGTTGTGTACTAACCAGACATATATCATCTGCTTGTTTTGGTATATTAATTATTAGATAGGCAATAAGTGCACCCTTTCCACATTTTTCTATACTGTCTAATAAACTGTTTATGAATACAAGATAAATCTTGGCAGACAACGCACTCCCCTGTAAAATCCCCCTCTCCATACGGATCCATCTTGAATTTAAACAATTAAATACAACACTAATTCTTATATCTGTGTATATTGCTTTCGAAATATGCCATGTCTTTGAAGTGATACCGATCTCATTTAGCTTATACAACAAACCATCATGCCATACGGTATCAAATGTCTTGTCACTATCTAAAAAGGCTACATAAACATCTTCTTCTCTTTCTCAATTATAATGTATACATTCTTGCAGATTAAATGCAGTTAACAAACTGCATAGTCCTTTTTGATATGTTGATTGTTGCCTATTCGGAAAGTTGTTACAATTAAGTACCGATTATAATCTTTAAGCTAAAATCATTTCAAAAACTTTAAAAATGACTGGTAACAGAGTAATTCCCCTATAACTATTAGGGTCATCTTTAGATTTTTGCGTTTTCTTTGTGCAAAGTAATTATTGTTCCCATTTTCCACTCTTTTGGTATATATTGATACTTAATTACGGCATTAAATAATTTTGATAGGTGGTCATACAGCAACGAGTTTCCAAATTTTAAATGTTCATAAACAAGATTGTCTACACCTTCTGCCTTATTTGTTTTCAACTTTTTACATATATTTTCGATTTCAGATACAGTAATAGGTTCCTTCAAAAATGTGTCATCTTTGCAGATTTGGGCATCTGTATCTCGTACTTTACTCGAAACGTCATGTTTGAAATCTTCATCAAATAAACAATTGCAGTCGTTCTTGAATATGTTTTCGAAGTGAGATGCCCATTTGTTTACGATATCTTTTGGGTCAATGAACGTTTTACCGTCACATGTAAATTATGTTTGAGAACGTCGCCGTTTCATGGATTTGTTTCTAAATAGTTACCAAAACAGTTTTTGGTCTATTTCGTTTGATTGACCAATCTCTGATAAATGGTCAGACATATATATCAAATGCTTGTTTAAGATTTCTCTTGAATTCTTTCTTCATCAATTTGTACTCTTTAAAACTTTCCGAGTTCCCACCTCTTGGTTTACCTTTACCGACCCATTTTTGTCTGCTTAATCTCATATGACAATGAAAAACAGATAACTGGCCATTCAAATATGGTTTTAAGTAATGATTGTACCTTACAGTAAGTATAGATTCTAAAGAAGCATTAAATATTGCAGAGAAAATTTCACAATAATATTTTTTCTATGTATTCCTTGCTTAGACTCAATTCCTGTTCACTATTCTCAGTTTCTGTAACATTGATGTGAGCCAAATTCTTATATTTAGCTGCTCTGTAAAAAGTAGGGTCTGCTTTCTTCCAATTAAACCGTGCATGTTTATCAGTACGTTTATAATTAAATGTTACATTGGCTGATATCAGTATTGAACTTATCTCTGGGACATGTTCTGACAAATTCAAATCATTTTCTTTCAAAATAGACACACTTTCTACTAAATCAAACATACTTGATTCGATAATTATGTGGTCAATAAGTGTTGATTTGCCAGTCTGAGGGGAAAAAGTACTATGATGTCCAAGGCACTTATCCTGTACGTTCACCGATATCAAGTTACATCGGTTTAAAAACTTTTGAAAAATGTTCGATCTTTCATTTTCAATAATGCTACACCTTGGACCTCGAATTTTAACGTTCATGTCTCCTATGAACATCACCTTCACCTTTTCGGAGTAAACAGAATACAGACCTTCTAGAAGCTCAACGTGTTCTATGAATAACTCTATAGTTCTTGAAGAAGCAGGCATGTATGCAACAAAGCAATAAAGAAATAAGTCATCAGATATAGTTATCTCAGCCCCTACTATTCTCGGGCTGTCAACCTCGATCTCTTGGACTCTGAAGGAGGATTCTTTATATAGCAGAGCAACTCCTCCTCTAATGCTACATTTGTACTTAAAAGGGTCTAATTCAAAACAGGTTTGGCTATACATCCGTACCCAATAGATTTAAATGTGTCCATAAATGACATATTAAATTCACGTAACCAGTGCTCAGATATCCCACAAACATTAATATTATATTCCTGAAGGCAGTCTATTAGATATGGTGTCCCTGACATGATGCCTTCAATGTTCCAACACATCGCATTAACAATTTCAGCCATATCTGTGCTCACTCAAGAAAATTTCGCGTGGCTGCCATTCCCTCATTCGGATTCCTTCGGGCCAGAACGACTCATCGCTGATAATATCTGCGTCCTCCGCTACTATGCTCAATTGCGCTGATGCCGTGTTTTTCCACCGTTTCTCAAAATACCTTATCAAAGTAACGCGCACATTAGCTTCCGCAAGATAGCTTCGCATGGCAGCTTCTGAGGATATTTGCCGGTTGATTACATGTACGTAGAATCGCTTGATTCTCTTTCTTTGTTGCTGCTGGAATCCCACAAATCGCTTTGCCATCGGATTACACACAGATGTTGGGAAATGGACCTTTGTCGGGTGTTGAGTTGTCGTTACAGCTGATGCATCAGATGGATTCATAGTATCCACGGAACGCTTCTCCTTCAGAGACTCCGAATGTATAACATGTCGCTCCAAGAGTTTTGTCGCGTCTCGTTTCCTTGGCAGAGTCCTCTAGCGTTCCGATCGGTTTTAGGGTCTAATTCCGTATCTGTGAAAGAATTCGCGGTCGATGTGTTTTCCAAGTTACCTGATTGTTCGAGGATTCACTCAACACGCTGAATCTGTAAAAAGTCTTTACGGCTGGTTCTGTCTTATTCTCTCCGATAAGAACCACACTCCTGTTGGTCATGTTGTGTTCACTCTTTCTCTGTATGTCCTTCCTTAATTTGTCAACTTGTTTCTTTATACCAACAACCCGCGATGCTGCACACGTCTTTATCGAATGCCTTCATAAAGTCACAAGACAGTACATCAATGCAACCTCGATCATGTATCAATAATTTCCATCCAGTCATCAATAACTCGGATTAATTGCAGGGTTCGACACTAACACTACTATAGTCTTCTAGTCCGAGACTGGTAAATTTCAGCAAGAACTAGCTGTATAGTGAATCAACTAACCTAAGTGGTCCTTTGGGCTATTGAAAAAAAATCGCAAAATCTTCTTATAGATAGATAGATAGATAGATAGAAAGATAGATGGATAGATTATGAAATATGAATATCACTTTTGGAAAACTGCTAAAAATACAGTTATATTGCATGATAAAGATCAAAATCTTCCGAAAATTCAACTAATCCTGTGGACTTCTAAACAGAATTAGTTGGTGTCTAACCTTGAATTGTAATGTTAGTGCAGGCAAATTCGCCGTGCACCCAACTTCGCCACCCTGTGACGAAAATACCATATGACGTCATAATACATAAGATGTAACGTAAAACACGTCACCATAGTCTTCAACACAGTTAAAGCCTTCAAACATTTTGACAAGAAGAGGTATAAGAAGGGAAAAGTTATTTTATTATTAATCAAAACAGTTAAAAAATATCTTGTAACGCAACGAATCTTAAAAATTTGGTCTGTGCAACGGACATCTCGTCAACTAAACTCAATAATCTGAGGCCTTTTGGTTGTGATTTAGTGTAAATACATTACATACAACTTAAAAATACCCATTTCTCACTGCTAATTGCAGTTTCATGGTCGACTGAGTCGTCAATGCAAGTAAATTGTTTTTTTCTACAAATGTACTTTAGTATTTACCATGTATACTGACGACTTAGTGCTTGATTTGGAATTCATTTTTTACTTTCATGCAATATGTATTTAGAAAACAATCAACCAGTATATTTTAAAAATATTGTTTGCGTCTAACATTCAGCCATCTTACAACCATCTTGAAATTTGTTAGTTTTATGTTCGAAAAGAATTTGTTGTCGGCCTGAAAGGCTGATGGTTACGTCAACAGACCGACAGTTACCAAAGACTGATTTCTACATGAAAAAGTGAGTACATTCACAACACATGGGGCAGTCTCTGTTGAATACGTTTCCAAGCCGAAAAAAAATTCGTCTAAATGCATTTGTCAGATTTGTTTCCTGTTGACGTGCAAGACGATCGGAGATGCTACATGTATGTGACAAATTATCCAAAAGACGGCCATTGAAAGCCCTAGCTGGACCCTCTCGTCCGCACCCGATGAAAAATATTATTTTGGTCACTGATTTGGAAGTTTATATTTGTTCAGGACTGACCTTTATTGCGATGCATGTAAATTGACCTCATCTCAGCCGGTCCCAGCCATCTTACTCAAACAGCATTAAAAAAGTTTCTTCGAGTAACCGAAAACTAACTATCACAACTAAGAAAAGCCATTTATTTCACTGTTAAACGTTGTTACACACACACATTATGTATAGGCATTTCAGTCAAATCTTCTTCTATGTTCATCGGCATTTTGATACATGTGTACTAACTAATGTGACGAATTTGACTCCACTTAAATTACGTTAGAACGGTGGACCTTCCCTGCGGGATGAATCCAAACGGTCTTCTGTAGAATAATTTATTGAACGGCATATAATTAATTATGGTTTCCCTTACAATTGTTTCTAGTACTTTACGACATATACAAGTTACTCTGATAGGTCTATATATAATTACTGACTGATTTGCGGTTTCCCTTTTTGAAAATGACTGAGACGCTATACCTTCCTTCCATTATTAGGGAGCTGATTCAGTTTGTATTGAATTCTTTTTTGGTCTTACCTTTTAGTAGGTACCTACCATTTTTGTTGAAACTGAACTACTTTTAAAAAAAACAAAAACATTCTGCTCCCGAATATAGGCAGATCATATTTCATATTATTATTATTTCCTTCATTGAGTGTTATACACACTCGATTGTGCCTTTCCGACATTATTGAAAACGGGCGAAAAACCCGAGCGGTCTTCCGATTATTTAGTGCACTCGGTTACAGCTCGTGAATGTGATTGAGTATCCAATCAAAAGTGCGTTTACATCCAGACATCTAAACCGGAAGTCAAAACTAAAACACACTGAACACAGAAACCGGCCAGAGATATATTGTCAAAATGTTGATTAAAGTAAAGGTAAGTACAAATCAATCATGTACTTATTTTTCAAGAATTTATCAATAATTTGATATCTGTAAAAGAATATGATGTCCAATTCTATCATCTTTATAATTAATTCATGTGTTATTTTTCAGACTCTTACTGGAAAAGAGGTGAGTTGTTTTTGTCATATCTAAATTTTGCGAAATTTAGTGTAAAGACGAAATAAAATTTAGTGTAAAGACGAAACAGAATTAAAGCATGGCAGATTCAGTCATTTTTAAGTGAATATTTTTCTTGTCTTCATCTTTTTAGTTGTTTGAGTTCGGGTGTGTGTGTGTGGGGGGNCTATGACATTGCTTAGAACAAAACCAAAGTTACCAAACGATCCTGCCCATCATCGATAGACCTTGTGATGCTGCAAGGAACTTTAGAAAGGTTGGTAGACTCAACAAAATATCTCATTACTATCAATATTAAACAGCTTAGAATTATCACGTTGACAACAAAGTTGAGAGCCTTGAACCCTGATGTAATCACAGGGGTTCATTACAAATGTCTGAAATACACATATGCTATACTGATATGGGTCACAGCACACATAAACATGTGAACCATATCAGTATAGCATATATGTGTATTTCAGTCATTTGTTATGAACCCCTGTGATGTGATGGAAGGCCAGCCATTTTTGAGACCCATCTTAAAGTTCAGGATTTATACTTTTCCTTAAAAGACGTTCCCACAATTTGAGATACTATTTTATCTCTTAGTAATAAATGGAATCCATTGAGATATTGATAATGATGTTAAAACAAGTCAACAAATATTCACTGCAAATAAAGGTTCTAACATCAAATGGAACAAGGCCATTGTAAGACCAAAACTTGAATACTGCTGTTCAGTTTGGTACCCACATTATACAAATAACATAAATCAATTAGAAAAAGTACAACGAAGAGCAGCACAATATGTCTTAAACAAATATCATAACACAAGCTCAGTCACAGATATGACACAGAACTTGCAATGGCCAACACTACACACGTGCAGAACAAGAACACATATTATTATTCTCTACAAAATAATACACCAACAAGTAGCAATACACACGTCAAGGACACAACCTTAGACATATCTACACATCAAAAGACACATACAGACACTCATTCTTTCCATACACCATAATACAGTGTACACCATAATACAGTGGAACCCCCTACCCAAAACAATAATCCAATCAGAAACACTAGCAGAATTCAGGACATGCACCACATATAACATAATCGAACATATACAAAACCTACAACATAACTAACACCCACTCGCTGCTTTTAACCTGTTTTTATCCTATAGCAAATAATTAAAAAATATAAAAAAAATCAAATCACTGTACATAACAATTAACACACTACAGCACAAGATCAACTTCTGTAATCGTTGATATCGACGGAGGAAGGCATAAAGATGAAGATGAAACCTGCATCTGTTTGACTTGTGTTTGTTTGGTGACGCTTTGTTACTGTACAGGTTAATACACACAGGCCATTCTGCCGATCGTAAAAATTCAATTCATCATATTAACTAAAAAAAATATATCCAGCGACGCTTTTTGTCACTTGAAGACACTTTTAAGTGTGACCGTTAAAAAAATGTGTAAAATAATTTCAAATAAAAAACAGCTTGCAAAATACATGTCTGAATTAAGTCACGAAATAGCTTATAAATACATTTGTATTCTTAACAAAATCATAATAATAGATATATGACTAGCCCACATTGTATTTATGTCTTTGTTTTCTTTCAGATTGAAATTGATATAGAGCCAACAGACAAGGTAATTTCAAATTTTCTCGTAAACATAATATACAACATTTGATATAGCGCCCTATCTAGCTAACATAAGCTACTCTAAAGCGCCTTACAGTACATAGATATACAATTAATACAATTAGTATATACAAATTTTTTGAGGATTTTGCAGGAGCTGCCTTATCAGGCGCTAACTACTAGTCCTATGCCACCTGGCTAATATCTCCCTATGTGTGTGTGCTGGAGATGTATTGTGTTCTGTATGTAGTGGGACTGTGCTTCCAACGGCATCTTTTATAGTGCCACCTCACTTAAATGCTACATCCCAGATACTGCAACATCCACCACAGACCATTTTATACTCCACCTGGGTTGTTGGAGTTGTGTGGGCAGGAGAAAAACACTGATATTCCATGTGTGCGACGACTTGGGGGATCGAACCACGGCCGCCTGCATGGCAGGCCGAGGTGTTAACCACTCGACCAATCCACCCATAACCAGTTTCAGAATAGTACTGTATTCAACCATACATTCATATTAGAGCAAATATTCAACAATGCAAGACCAAAAGTGGGGTATTAACGAGCAAGGCGCTAGGAAACAGATTTTAGGTTGCTAGGGAGTAACTCTAGAGAAAATATAAAAATCCCAAATGTTGAAATGGGTGCAGTAGATTTATTTGTGTCTACAAGAAAAAGGCACAAAAGCAGATCCCCAATTTTGGCAGGGCTCATGTATACCAACATAAGTTGTCTCTTACATATCATAACTAAAATGACATGTGAGTTAAAAGGGCTATTTAGTCAAATGACAACCTGAAAATCGAGTCGATACTGAAAATATATATCTCCTAAGTAAAGTATTCCAAAGAGGCTAAGTGAATAAAGTGAGAATTTACCTTTTCTCCTCGGCTGGAAAGACATTTTTGTTAGCTAGAAATTTACTGACAGCTACCGCTAAATCGTACAGCTGTACAGTTAAGGATTTCTTCATTACTAAATAAAAACGCCAGGAAAATATTGCAGTTGTCAACTTCTCGACATGAGTTGTTCATAAGGAGGTTCAAATTATATTATCATGAAGAATTTTGTAACAAGATTAAAAAAAAACATACTTCAAAATTGTCCCTTTAAAAACTTCATGTTATATTAATTGTCTGATATGAAAACCGGGTATATATATATAGGTCTGTAAAATATAGTACTGCTTAATTTGGTTTACAAGACTTTTTCCTTTTATGAAGAAGTTTTTTCTTTAGGGGTTCAAATGCCTGGTGTGAACATGTGTCATTCTGTCTGTTTTATCTATTACTGTTTCTCATCTGGAGCTATCTTTCTTTCGGGGCGGCAGTGGCCAAGTGGTTAAGGCATCTGACATTCTGATACCACTAGCCCTCCACCGCTTGGTCGCAGGTTTGAGGCCTACGTGGGGCAGTTGCCAGGTACTGGCCGTAGATCAGTGGTTTTTCTCCGGGAACTCCAGCTTTCCGCCACCACCAAAACCTGGCGCGTTCTTAAATGACCATAGCTGTTAATAGGACGTAAAACACAAATAAACCAAAAAATATTTTATAAATCCTCTAGGTCATATAAATAACTAGTGTTTCATCAGGAAGGCTACTTCCAGGTCAATGTCCAATATTGTGGTCAGCTGTCAGAGGTCAGGATTAAATTTGGTTGTCTAGAGCAGGCTGTGACAACTTCATCGCTAGGTACTACCTAGTGATGAAGTTGTCACACCGTACATTATATAGAGATATTTTTTATGAGCTATAATTAATACGTTATAGTGATATCAGTCACAAGTAATGATAAGTTTTCTTTAGGCATTTTAAGGAACTGTTGTGTATTAAAGTCAGAATTTGAGGTCAAAGTTCAAATCACAAGTGTATTTTAAATAGATTGATTTGCACAGTTAATAAATTTGTATCAAAGTGACTGCAACAAATAGTACACTTCATTAGATATATCCTTATGTGAGAAAAATGAGGTTTTCATCTGCAGAATAAATTAAATAACATAAATAATGTCAAGGGGTAGAAAATATTTATGCTTGTGGCTCGTTTTAAAGATCGGTTGATTTGAATATCTCTTGTTTGGATACCATCAGGTAATACCGAATGATTGAGGATTAAAATACTGGATAGTTCAATCACAACAAACTTGGTAGCTCTTTGTATAGTTAATAAGTTGTGTCGCCATTATAAGTTACAAAAAGCATATACAAATCTTGTTGATTGAATGATTTACTGAAGGCAAAATGTATTCTGTGTCTAAAAGCTACCTATAACCCAACTTTTTGGAGCCAGAAAAGGAAATCCAAACAGCTTTTTTTTTTTTCATTATACATATCTTTGTGCAATCAGGTATATATGGACCATCTGTTCAAGGTCATGGTCAAGATTTCTGAAATTCAGTGATATTAAAACACTTAAGGTTATTGAAAGGCCATCTCTTACACTTATTGATGTATTTAACTATTTTGGTTGTAACCTTGTATTTTGTTAAGACTGACAGTTTTTTTGCATATATTCCAATACTTAATCATTGAAGACTGATGTTCTGATATGCCAGACCAAGTTTCAAACTTATTTGTGGTGACAATTGTGTTTGTTAAAATATCTTAAAAAATCTTCAGAAAATTTAAAATCTAACTGTGATGTTTCGTTTTGACAGGTTGAACGAATCAAGGAGAGAGTAGAAGAAAAGGAAGGCATTCCGCCACCACAACAGAGATTGATCTTCAGCGGCAAACAGATGTAAGTAGGGATGCAGATTTCTGCATGCTTTAATATAAATTATACATATCAATATAAAAATTAAAAAGGAAGCGTTCAGCTCATAAATTAATATGGTTCAAAGAAATTAAATTACATTTTGATTTTGAAATTTTTGACACAAAGTATTCAAATTTTGGAATTTGAATATATTTATATTCCATGAGAAGGAGTTTATGAATAAGTACGGTAAGAAATTACTGTACTTCATTCCCAGTCATCACAATCAAATGTCTTTGTAATTGTGCATGTTAATTGATATACCGTAACTAAAATATACTCTACACTAACTTTTTGGAAAAAGCATGAAAATTATCTGATGTTGAAAGGAATCCTATTTCCTTCATATCGCATCCTTTTCTTCAAACGGAAGGATGTTTTTCTTCATGCAAAACAAACAAAGACTTATATAAACTATTCTAACAGTTAACACAAATAATGGAACCAAAACTCACTTACCCTTCAGAGCTCCTAATTCAAACAGAAGAGTTCAGATCTAGATGATTCAACCCAAACTTGAATATTTCTCCCAATTCAAGTGGATAATTCAAACCATGAAATTTATTGTTTTCCTGTTAACATTTTAAAACCGTAAGATTTAAACCAACTTCAGTTGAGCCATCTTATTTAGTGCAACTTTATTTGACACCATAATGTTTCTTTTTTGCTCACTTAGGAATGACGAGAAGACTGCGGCGGACTACAAGGTGACGGGAGGATCAGTGCTACATTTAGTTCTCGCTTTAAGAGGAGGTGAATGACGCAAGGCTCAAAACATTTCAAAATATAAAACTCTCATTTAATCTTTACCAACTTCTCCATCTCCTACATGTAACTTTAAGCGTCGAGGTTTCAGGAATGACTTGTGTGTGATTACAGCCGTATGAATTACAGGGCTGTAGGTGCCATCTAGAGGTTCGGAACTTCTGCCATGAGAATATGTGCCTCAACAACCAACAGGTATCAAATGTGTCGGAAGAAACTGAAGTGACATGTGCTTGGGGATTTTCCATAATGGTAAAAACCTGTAGGAGATGATGTAGAAAAAAAAAGACATTAGGTATGCGCTTGCACTAGAATTTATTTTATTTCCTGTATAAATGCAACAAGTATGTAACACTGCTTGTGTTAACCCTTTCACCACTGTAGACCATAATGGACTCATCCAGATCAATGCACGGTGGAGTCTACTAAAGTTAAATAGGGTTGAAAGGGTTAATTATGAATTACTTGTCTGTTGAGAAACTACAACAAATCAACCTAATTATTTTGGCTCTTAGTGTCAGATCATTCAAGTAAGGATATTAAGTCTGAATATTTTGGCTTCTGTAAGAAACTCGATAAGATTAATAGAAGAGGTTTACTGAAAATTTAACTGAAGAATGGTTGTGAGGGGAAACAAAGTTTTACCATACTAGTTTAAATCCAGTGAAGTCGGATGGTTACTCTTAAATCAATTCTATACAGCACTCCCAGAAACAAGCTTTCAGTTTGACTCTCGGTTTAATAAACACATGAATGAATATCCTAATACTTGTCAACACAGGTTTTTTAATATCAACAGAAAAGCTTGCTCAAGATTACAAAAGAACATCTCAAAAGAACTAAAAAAATATTTCTCAAAACAATGTTTTCTTTCTGGAAATGTTACCGGGTATGTTTGGATATAACACGTTATATGTAACGTGGTATATGACCAGTTTTGTGGATACACTGCCGAAGTCCTCACCATGTGTTGACGAGTTAATTATGACCTTGGTATTGATGTGTTAATTGTACTGCCGAAATCCTCACCATGTGTTGACGAGTTAATTATGACCTTGGTATTGATGTGTTAATTGTACTGACGAATTCTCAGCTTTAACTTTATAGGGAAACATTCTCTGGTAGCAGGGTAACCATGGGTCTTCAGTGAAACAAATAGTGTCACTAAAAAACTGTGTGACCATTTTTTTTTTTCAAAATTAGCCGTTATAAAAGTTTTTGTAAGGGAGTTGATTCTGCCCTTTTTCCAGTGATATGTGTAAATATGTAGATATTTTCACATCAAGATAACAAGCCTCTTTTGGTGCAAGATGTGTGCATTGATACATTGAATAGTATGTGTTGTAAATCCACAGGACTTTTGTGATAACTGATATGACTAGGTAATAAAAATGTCATTATCCCTTGATTGCTACTCGCTTTGTCTTTTGAACAACCCTCAAGTGAGTGGTAATTTATAGCAAAACTGGAGAAAAAGCGGCAGGAAAGTCTGTATTTTAGAAGACTTGATTTGCTCCAAGTTGTTGTGTTTGAACATTCAATTCATTTTTGATCTAATAGACTTTAAGGTACATACATCTACATTACATTTTCACTCCTGCTTCATACATGTGAAAAATATGGTGTTCTAGCTACCATTCCTGTGAAATATATGGTATTTAACGGTAAATCTTCCTCTATGAATCTAATAATTTGTACAGGTACATAACACAGCTACTGTTTTAATAACCATTCGGCAGAAAACTGTGATAATCTGGAAGGCACACTGTTGATGTCAAAAGGCTGTCTGTAGATCTGTACCCAGACATCAACTTCTCAACAGCTTGCTACTTTTAAGGAAATTTCAAACCTATCGACTATATTGAGTCCATCATAGAAATAGAGTTAAAACGAAACACTAGGCTATATGACGCTAATACGTTCACCCAACTTCGGGCTCCACAGGCAATTTGAAATAAAGCACACGTAATATGGATGTCTGTAAATTGTGACGTACAATGATCGTACGTAAGCGCTAAATGTGTCAATAAAATATATATGAAAAAAGAAAAGGAGCATATTGGATACGCTCAAATGACCTCAAATCCCCTGAAGATCCCTAAGATAGGAGAAAGTTCTAGAGAGATATAATATTCAGTGATTTATTTTAATTATATAATACAAGTTTTTATTCCATGGCAAATTAATGATAGGAATCGGCACATTAACACATTCACCCCTGAAGACACATTTGAACTCTTCCAATTCAAAGGTTGGAATAGTTCATTATAAAAGTTTGGGGGTGAATGAGTTAAATAAAACTAAGCTATGTCTCCACTGTTTGTTTTTGATTTACTTGATAAAAAATGTTTTCTTGATAATATCAAAGTCAGTTATATGCTAAAACTATGTTTTCTGCTTGATACACACATTAAAGGAATATGCAAATATGTGGTTTAAATCTCTATCAGACTACATCATCACCAGGTACTTTTTTGATGTCCAGGTTTAACTCACTGGCAGTGAACTTAATCAAGCTGTTGTTTTCCAATCAAGATTACCTGCTGGTTAGCTTAACACATGTATTGTACAATATTCTTTTAAGAGACAATTACGAACTTCAGAAATGTGGGTTGGGCTTATTACCGTGCACCAATCCTATGCTGAAAAGTAAGAAAAATTGGGGTGGGCTTATTACCGTGCACCGATCCTATGCAGGAAAGTAAGAAAAAGTGGGGTGGGCTTATTCCCAGATATGGGCTTATCACCGGTAAACTATTGTAGTAGACATCGGAACATATCAGAACAATACAACAACAACGCTTTTTTCTGTTTATTGTGAAATATCCTTCATCTTGTACTGTACGTGTACTTCTGAAAAAAACCTACTTTATTTCAATTAATAACAAAAAATGTATATCTTCTAAGTGAAAATAATTCAAAATTATAATTTTATTTCATTGAAAGCTAGTTATACTGTTATTGAACCTTTGATGTTGGAATATATGCACCAGCTGGATACATTGAAACAAAAGTTCATGTATCTATAAGCTAAAATTATTGTGTAAAGAGTGACAGATGCTTTAATTTTTCATACTTAAAATCCTTGGTTCTGATCCAGATTCTACATAATACTGTGATGAAGAATTTTAAAATACATGATACCTACACGATTTGTTATTTCTTGTTCAATTATGAAAAATTGCAAAATGCCCCTCGATGAAAACATTTGGCAAAAGTTACTCTAGAACTGTTTGCCAAATAGTTGAGTTCATTCTTAGTGCCTTAATATATTTTAAAATGTTTCAAATAAGGAATGAAATGGATGAAAGGTCATGCTAACAAATCGGCACACAACGTCAGTTTGAGAAGGGGAGTTATGCTCTTTGTTCCTTATATGACATCATTCCTGTAAAGAATTGCTAACCCTCACTCATAAAATATTTCCTCATTTTTCCAAACAGAGTTAAAATATTGAGCATGTTAATTCAATTAAAAATAGAACAGATACTGACAGGTAATCTAAAATGTCACACTTAACCCTTTCACCACTGTAGACCATAATGGACTCATCCATATCAATGCATGGGAGAGTCTTCTAAAGTTACATAGGAGGTGAAAGGGTTAAAATGCTGTAAATGACATCAAAATCACAAAAAGACAAATTCAAGTGTATTCATAGTGTCATGATTGCAATAGGAATTTAGTTACTTCATAACATAATATTAAGGCAGTGGAAATGTAAATAAAAGGTTACAAAATCTTCCATGAAAACATCTGAAGATTAAAACCAGGAATAACATTTACAGTATTCCATTAAAATATCATCCTCAACATGTGTAAACTCTGGTGTCTTCTGTACACGGGGAGTTTACCTTGACAAGCATAATTAGAATGATTTAATGTAGAAACAGATCATCTTTTTTCATTGAAGATAAATTAAGTATGCATTGTTGTTTACAACTAAATTTTGTAAAAACAGTTTAGAAAAAAGACCTTTATAGAAAACAAGGTATTTGCTTATGTCAGTGCAAAAAAAAATCCTGAATCTAGGATCTCACTTAACAAGCAGGTATAATGGGACTTTTCCCTTTTCAAAAAAAAAGGTCAATATTGAAATCTTCACTTACAACATACATGTACATGCATGAACACACGAACGCACTGTTAAAAATATAATATGTGAAAATTAAAATCATGTAGAATTAGAAGACTCAAACAAAACATTTTCTGCACATGGAAAATAAATCACCTGTAAATAGTATAGAAAGTGTAGATCCCACGTACTCTGACAAAACTTGTAGAAGTTAGAAAGAGTGAGAATCTATGCAAAATGGTCCAATAATTACATCCTTCTGTACAATATTACAATATATTTTTAATTGTCGGGATATACCGACGAAACCCCAAATGTATGCATACATATATATGAAATGGGCAGTTTTGCGGATGAAAACTTAAGGAGTTAAAAGCATTTAAATATGTAACACAGAACTCCATTTCGAGGTCCAAAATAATTTCTTCCCAAGAATGGTAAAATAATTGCAACATTCAATTACATGTACATCATACTAAGCACTATAATATCTTACAACAGCCTTGTCCAAATAGCTCACATGAAATTTCACATGTGCTAAATGGACTTAGTTGTTTTTCAAATTTTTCTACCATGAGTCACATAAGCATTAACTTTTCCTAAGTCCGAATAGCTCACATAAATAACATGAGCTTTCCAAAAGCCATATGAGCTTTGGTTAGTTTACAGAAAGCTCATGTGCAAACCAGGTGTGCTAAGACACGGCTCACCTCAGCTAACGTAAAGCTCATGTGGCTCACCTCATTTGCATATGATGCTAACACCAATCTCATGTGCTTCTCATGTGAAGCTCATGTGCAGCACATGTGCTTTTAGGTAGCCTTTTCTATACGGGCTAGCCTTTCTCTCAAAAGCCTCGCTGTTACTCCTGGAAACACTCCGGGCAAGTTCTTGAATCTTCCCTGGAGAGGAATACAACAACCTGGTAAAATACTTGACGCTATCCACAAACTAGGCCAATGAGAATTTCTGTTTAGTTCAATCAGTAGAGTAGTATTAGACCAGTAAACCGTAGGACTTGGGTTTGATCCATAGCAGAGGCAATGAAAAATAATAGCTTCTGTTACACAATAATTGGACTTGGATACATTTTTCAAGGACACAAACCGAAAATATATTTTAAAGATGAACACAAAAATATAAAAATCTTGAGTACAGCATCAGCTCACTGTTACTTTTAACTGGTGAGCTGTAAACCAACCAAACCTGTGTATTCTGACATTCTGTTTGTTACAACCATTTCTTCGGATCTCATAGGGTGTCAGATTAGACAGGTTTCATTGTCCATACATGTATCTGTTTAACTTAAGGTAAATCACATAGAAGCATATGGTTATAAGGCAGTGTGTAGAGGACTGATCAGTATTTGATGAGTGTTGTCACAGGCATGGCCACTTTATCCTGTCCCCGTAAATCCTCCAGTTCCATGATGACGAGACACTGCAGGACCTCGCCTCCAGCCTTACACACCAAGTCACATGCGGCCTTCATTGTACCTGTTGAAATTGATAAATAATAATAATATTTCGAGGTTCTTATAAACCACTTTATCACAACCTAGTTCGTAGGTCATCTCAAAGTAGTTCACAAATTATCATCTGTGGTTATAGGGCCTTTGCAACCAGTCAATACCTTTCTCAACTCAGAAAGTGGTGAGTGATCGAGATTCTGTTTTTCCAGATGAAATTTCAGTTTTTCAATGTAAAATAAAGGGAGACTCCCTACAAAATAAGGAGACATCACCGTATTGAAATACCATGTACCTTGGGTACAAGCACGTTCAAGGGCATCCTCGATCTCTCGGGGTTATATGCTCACGTACACTCTGCACCCCTGGAATATGTCATAGCAAAATTGAAGGCACAAATTTAGCTGTTTGATTGGTCTCAGGTAAAATAAACCTGACAAATCGCTAAGCTGATACCTGTCCTTCATCCATAAATACAAGTACTGTGAGACCGAGTAGATCACTCATTGAAATCTCAAATATATTACTTTCAACATATATGCATGTCTTCAACACATACAAAATCCCTATTTGGACCAAACACGGAGACCATCACTTCCATTTATTCTAAACTGAATCCCCTTGGCCTGAATAAATATAACTCTGGTATGCTACAAAACATCTGTTGTTTCAGCAGTTAAAATCTCCTATTAGACCTTGCCATTTTGTCTCTGACTGTCCCTAGGAAAATCATACAAAGAGTAATCCACATGGCCTAGGGATGCTTAATACTAAATTGATTAAGCCAAAATATATCCATATATAAAATGACTTGTAAAGTATGATCAAATCTCTCCACTGAGCTTTTGCTACTCTGCCTCCAATGGAGGCCCTACCTTCAAATTCATTATAGAAGATTTAAATTGTCGCAGGAATGTTTCATTCCAAATAAGGATAATCTGTATAGCCATTCTGAACTACTGTAGTAGATTTTTACGGAAAGTTGACAACAGAGCTGAGGATTAACACTATTGTTAGTCGGACTAAAACAGTGGGGTTGAGGATATATATCACATATGAACTATCAGTTTGTGTCAATTACCTCCAGTTGCTAGAAGGTCATCTACAATCACAACCTTTTCTCCTGGACTCACAGCATTTTTTTCGATATCAAAGGTATCCTGAAACATAGAAAAAGGTAAAAAGTCACATTTTCTAAAAATGTTCATGCTGTATTTGCCGTAATTAGCGCCCCTCTCTATTGTTCGGAGGATATTGAAATTGTATAAACATTCTCCCGTATTGCCTTCTCCCAGACAAGTGACCTGACCGGGTCAATTATTTACAGTCGAGTACTTGCACTTTAAAGCAGAGATTTATGTCTGTTGATCGTGGCTGGAGTCCCCGTGAAGCAGTCGAAACATTTGATATCCAAACCTCCAAGCCACACTGGGATGTTTCTAATGTCCTCCAGCTGTTATACTGTAACAACAGTTGATAAGTTGCACAACATTTTCTACCATAATATTTTATCATCCTAATAAACGCACTCATTTAAGCTCAATTTTTAGTGACCTGGGTACTTATTACAGCGAATACGGTAGGTTTTGAACAGGCAACACAGACTTGTAATAACTGACTGGATTCTAGATTTCCCAAGACGATGGTGAGGATTTATGATTCAATGCTACTTCCATCCTTCATCTGACATAAAAAGTGAACAACAATTGTAATGTCATAAAATGAATTTCAATATTCATATGCCATCAGTACATGTATTATAAAACGGGAAAATAACTAGCTACCCCTTGAGGCGATACAGAGAGATTCTCATTCTCAGGCGTGATTTTCTGTTTGTCGAGAGCCTCAAGTTAGACAACCAAAAAATCACCCCCAGGCTTGATTGAGATTTCCTGTCACACTCTCAAAGTAGGGGAAGATTATATTAATCTGCAAACACAAGCTTGCCAACCCAAGGGGGAGATAACCCTGTGAAAAATAGCACACCCAGTCAACTGTAATGTTATAAAAAGTTAAAATTTTGGCAATAAATCATTTGTCACATGTACTTTTGGTAATAATCATATGCCAGACTACTGTAGGTGAAGTTGTAACTGAAATAATAGGACGGAAGAAAAATTATCATTCCCTACATTGAGGGTGTGACAGAGAAATCTCCAACCCTTCTTTCGTTGTCGAGCATCAGGTTTAGACAGCAATAAAATCAACCCTCAGCTAGATTGGAGATTTCTCTGTCACACCCTCATGGTAGCTAGGGAAGTTTCTTTTGGGCTAACAAACACAACAACAGACAGACACAAAAAGGGACAGATAATCATTGCTAAAAAATATGACCTCTCACCATTGTCATGCTGATCAATGTATGATGGTTTAAAGTTATACATGTACTGTAATGTAGGAAGAATTAAATGTGTCTGTGGCCCCTGGTCCGGTATTCAAACTTTAAATTATGTTTGCAGTAATGTACCTGGCCATATTCCAGTTTGTATGTTACGCTGTGTGTCTCCCCTGGTAGTTTCCCAGCCTTGCGTATTGGAGAGAACCCAATTCCCAGGGCCTGGGCAATCATTGGTCCAAACAGGAAGCCACGAGCGTCTAGTCCCACTATCAGCTGGGCGCCGGCAGCATTGGTCCGCACACTCTCTATCATCACATCAATCAGGTCCTTAAACAGTGACGGGTCGTGTAATACGGGAAATATATTCCTGTTATAGGAAACAAATAAGAAAGATTTTTATCACTTGAATAATAATAATAATAACTTGAGGTCCTTACATCTACCGCTTTATCACAACCTAGTTTGTAGTTTGATCATCTCAATGTGGTTCACAAATTATTATCCGTGGTTGTAGGGCCTTTGCAACCAGCTAATATCTTTCTCAACTCCCTGGGGAGCATACAGCCAGTGCTGCCATTTCGGCACTCACAGCTAGCATTCAACAATTCTAGCACTACGCAACCACATACTCATTTACAGCAGAGTAGACTGGAACAAGCGGGTTTCAGTATATTGCTCAAAGATACAACACAGTGCAGTGCCATGACCTGAACCTGGAACCCTTCGTTCATGAGCCCGGCGTCCTAACCCATAGACTATTGTGCCTCCTTATTGAATAGTACAGTTATAAAAAATCCTTCATAAACTAGAAATATAAGGCCAAATAAAAAAAACTTAATTTCTGGCATATACCTTCACCAATTTTTTGTGCATTCCCTAAACGTTTTTGGGACAATACATTTTCAAGTAGCTCTGTTAAGGTCAAGATTACTCTCGCATGTAAACCTTCAGAAACACAAATGAAAAATAGAATTTATTACCTACAATGTGTACTATGTGTATTGACCTTATTTTTCCAGACATGTTACAGGAACAAATATATTTGTTTGGCCTAAACCACAGGCTTCTGAAATACCTCACTCTCAAATAAACCAGGCAGAAAAGGTGAATGATAACTCCGATAACGAGAATTCTAGTTGGAAGTTTTGTGGACTGTGCTAAAGCAAAATAAAAATAAAATTGTTTACTGTTACCCAATACCTACCCTATTGTTTCACGCCTATACTCTTAAACCTTTTTTGGCTATTTTCAAGGAACTTTTAAGAAGCACTGTCAGGGCTTTTTTCATCAATTTCAGAGGGATGGGACCTTTTTGTCTCATTCTGGGAAGAAAATATACCAATTGTGAAGGAAGTTTTCATGAGTAAACTGCAAATTTAGGGAATTAGGTATAAATATGAAATGTTTCAAATGGAAATGGGGCCAATTATTGGCCCCAAAGTCCCCACAAAAACCACTGACTGTTAAGGTCAAATAATTTCTTCTTTATAAAGGTACCTTACAAAAGATTGAACCAGAATGATTAATGCAATTATTAGATATTCAAATATAGTAATTTTCCACGGTTGTTTCTAATTTATTACATTTAGTTCTACAATAACTTGGGAGAACGAAAGATAAGCAAGATAAACAAAGCCATGAGAACTAGCAGGCTGGCTACATTTAATACTGATCAGAGTACATATACTGATAAGAGAACAGAAGTAAAATCGCGAAATTTTGGAAACCGTCCATTTTTATCATTTGTACGTTTTGACTTTAGAAATCAGCAGAAAGAACCCTTGCTCTTTGTTAAAATTTGATTAATTTACGAAAAAAAACCATCACTTTGTAAAAATCAATATTTAAAAAAAAAGGATTAACCCATCAAACCGTGTTTCAGTGTCATCTTAACTCATTCACCCCTGAAGACACATTTGAACTCCTCCAATTCAAAGGTTGGAATAGTTCATTATGAAATCTCATGGGTGAATGAGTTAACTAAATGTCATTAATTCCAGATTATGAGGTGTGTGTGTGTGTTGGGGGGGGTTATTTTATTTAAAACTAAGAAAATTAAGGCATTGATAATTCATTTTAAAAGGTAAGTAATAACTTAATTCAATCAGAAATCAGAATTATTTAAATACAGAATACTGTAACCTAATTACTTGACTAAACAACTGATTAAAATGCTTTCGCTTAAATGTTGTATTTTGAATGCAATATTATACTCCTTGTAGCAGGATAGCTAGGGCAGGATGACCAGTGACCAGGAAGCTAAGCTCAATTGGGTAGAGCATCCAATGCATTTTGTAATGGTACCTGTGCTCAACCCTTGTTTCACTTTATATATGAATCACACATAGAAACAGGATATTTAATTATAATATTATACATTGTTTAGGTTACATTTGCGTATCCCGGTTGAAACAGTATACAGGGGGCGCAGAAATATTCCATGATAACAACGAACAAACTTGGGCCATTCTACAGGCACAGCTAAATAAAAAATGCACAGTTTCGGAGGATAAATAACAATGTAACAAGAATATTATGCCATTCCTTCATGCATCCAATGAATTACATAATGCATCTTAAAAACTACATGTGGCTTGACATTGTTTTAGAAATAAATAATGCAAATAAGCAATAGTCAGCATTTTAGTTTCGGTCAGGTACATGTACATCTGGACCCCTCAGATACATGTGCCGAATATTCCTTGGCCTTATTGTACAAGTTGTCTCCTTTAAGGAGGCTCCACCCTTTCGCAATCAGCCAGCAGAATTCAATGAAAGTTTCACATAACGGTTATGTCACTATGTAGAGATGATTTTATAAAAATCTAAGCATTCCGATAAACTGGGGATTTTTGGGTAAAAAACACTGAACAAATGTTTTTTTGTCAAATTCAACCCTTTCATATTTTTTGAGTGTTAGGCATTGTTCGAAACTATTACTCCAATAGAATAATGAAAAGAAACATTGCTAATCACCCCTACAAATATTTTATTTACCATAAAATATCTATAACATGGTACAAAAAGTGTTTTTTATTGAAATTTGTGAAACGATTTATCTGACAGCGTAACTCGCTCGACATCAAAAGTCGTAGCGACCAAGAGCTTGTGAACTACTGTTAGCACGTGATACATACAGGTGAGGTCGGTAAACAAAACACATCAGTCTGCATTCCATACGCCTCCTATATGACCTTCTTGAAGTCGTCTGATCTTATGTCAGTGTCTTCCCGTGATTTAATTAATGTTTTTGTATCATAAGCTTTATTTCTGAAGTACGTGTGATAACATTTCCAAGTTAAGTCTCGATATCGAGAGTTGACATATCATCGTCATGCACGTGTCCTATTATTTACCCGGTGTTGCTATAATTTACACTACGGTAATGGAATGCCCGATACGTAATACGGAAATAACGACACGAAAATACGACAAGAAAAAACATGTGTATTACGAAAGGTGGGGAGTCCTTAACCAGGTTGGGGAAAACTCGCCAATTATACGCCAGTTGGAGTATGGATTTGTTACTGAAAATAACTGAAATCGCTTTAACAGTAACTTTTGCAAGATGTTATTAAAAATCGCATTAATTTACGACGAGGTAAACAATATTTTGCTAAAAGATGTTTACTGAAAGCGTTGGCTATTTAGAAACTTGATGTAACTTTACTGGAAGTATTGCATCTATTTTTGGTACTTTCCGACATGCAAATAAAGTTTATTTTTGCATAATTTGTATTATGTTTCATGACTGAATAAATGCGATTTGGACAAACTATTTGAAAAAGTTATGATTCAAGTGATTTTGGTGAGTAACAAATCCATACCCCTATTGGCGTATAATAGGCGATTTGCATATTATACGCAAGTTAGTGGTTTTCCCCGACCTGTTAACGGGGGAAAACTTCGAAAAATAGGGAGATGCATACAACTGTAGATGTGTAGCAAGATTGGGCCTGTTGACTACCAATGACCAGGTAACTTGCTAGAGTGTTTTAAATTGTTGTGGTCCCAGGTTCAAATCCCAGTCTGATATATATTTACATGCAAGTTAAATATACATATCTATATTCTGACAAAAATACAAAACTTTCACAGTAAAGTTGTTGCGTTTCCCTTCTCCTGATATCTTTAATTCGTGTTAATAACAACTGACATTTATTACATTTTTTACCATAAAGGTGCATATAAGACTTATTTTCAGGAATCAGCATGGAACAAACGTGAAATCGAACCCTGTTTTAGTTGTTACAGTTTATAGTCCGTGAGTAAATGTATCGTACTTGTAAATGTAAATTACATAAGACGTTCTTGCTGTCTTGCACTATATCTACGAGGCAAATACTCACATGAATACGATTCCTGGTTTAGGAAAATCGGGATGGACGGAAACTGCATCAGTTATTCGTTTAATTTTCTCCTGACTCATGTTTATTACAGGGTCGGAACAAGTGAGGCTCTGCTCTATCTCGTGTCTACTATCGCTTTTGAAAGGGGTGCAACGGGGATACTCACTTTAAGATAAAACGCACAAATAACGACCAATCGCTGACATTTGGTCTGAATAAAACATAGCATATGGTTATTTGAATAGTATGTGTTATAACATAAAGAAAAACATCTATTTTGATCATTTGTTTTGGCAATTTGAACTGCCTTAGATAATTACGGATAATTGCCCCTTAAAGACCCTCATATTATTCGGTCTAAATCTGAGTCAGTTTTGCGTTTTATGGAAAGCGAGTTAAATAGGCGAACAAAAGCATTAAAACAACAGAGATAACAAGAAGAAAAAATGGTAAGTTTTCATTGTCAGTGCAATTCTTGTCCCATTTTTATCATCCACAGCATTTAACAATCATGATTATGTTAAATATTGACACTAAGTACAGCTCTAGTTCTTACATCTGAAAAGAATGCCGTCAACAAATTGTTTCTGTAAAAAAAATGCTGGAAATGGTCGTAAATTACATCTATTATAGATCAGAGCATCACGATTACAACATCATTTTACCGTTGTAATAATTAACCTTTAATTATAATATCAGTTATATCAGTTCATCGGTCTGTATTAAGCTTCTGGACCTCCTTGATTGTTATCTCCATGATCCTATGGAGCTCCTTAATTTCTTTTACTCAAGATGTATTTACATGTATATTCTTGATTTCATGTCCTATCGATATATATACGATGCACCTCATAAGTGCCTACTGTACATGTATTCAACATTAATTTGTGTACAATATATATATAGTTCCTGGGTGACTTAGTAGCAACTCTGGTTGAACTTTGCTCCAGGAACCTTCCAATAATGGTTCAAAGTAGAATAACATCCATTCAAAGTGCCTGAGCTAGTTACAACACTTCCTGGCAAGCTATTCCAGTAATCTATATAACTCTGATAGAAAAGGTTTTTTTCCTGATGTTCAGTCTTGCACATTGTTTTTCTAATTTCTTACTGTGGCCCCTTGTTCTGGTCTCTATTTTTGACATGTTCAATTGTATACAACAAACTTGTGTTCTGAAGAGATTTTATTAGGACATCACTGAAAGAACAAATGTTGTCTGTTGGTGGTAAAAACCTGTTGTGCCACAAGAGGCCGATAACTAACTGACTTACTGTCCCTGTCAATATCAGACGGCGATATCACTCCATTCTTACGAAACCGCTGAGGATCAAACCAAGATTTTTGGACATTGACTGGTTTGCTCACGCTTGACTGCACACAGGATTGTCCTGATCAATTGTTATATACCTAGCTCGAGGCACCAAAACTAAATTCTATGTATAGAGCTATTCATTTCTGTATAATACACGTGCACTTATTTGTTTATCGTGAATATACTATTGACAAATTGAAAATTAAAATTTAATACATTTTATTCTTTTCATGGCTTTTCTGAATAGCTGAGGTTATTCCACTTGCCATATATTTGTTGTAATTAGTGCATTAATATAACAAGTTAAAATAGACTTTATATTTATATTTTTCAGATATGGAATAACAACCTGTTGGATTTGGACTGGAAACAATAGGATACCAATATGTAGTGGTTACTTAATGAAAAATAAATATGTATGGTTATCAATATGAAACCAAATGCTTTCATAGCAAATGTGAAAAATCAATTTAAAGTGACCTGTACATTGAATTTATACATGTAAAAATTACTTTTCATTACATTTGTAAAATTATATATATATATAAAAAAAAGCTTCCATGACAAATAATAGTTTACAGAAACAGTTGTAACTGACAAATCACCATGAGTCAAAAGGTGAAGCCGGGTAGTTCTAAGGGAGATGTTTCCTATCTGCGGGCCACTGCACCACCTGCTGGGCCACCTCTCCCAATGTCCCCACCGCCAATGAGGGAAGGAAATGTCACTCCCGTATCTCAAATGTCAAGCATGGATGAATGGGACGACCGGGATGAATTTCGTATGAGGGAACTTGAAGAAGCAAGGGCTCGAGCAACACAGATGGAAAAGACTATGCGCTGGTGGTCTGATTGTACTGCCAATTGGAGAGAAAAGTGGAGCAAGGTTCGTAATGAGAGGAATAAGGCTCGCGAAGAAAACAGACTATTGCGTGGAAAGTTAGAGGTACTGGTGAAAGAGTGCACACATTTAAAACGAGAAAGACAAGAGTTTTGTGCAGAAAATGTCAAACTTAATAAACAGCTCGGAATGGATGTAGATTCTACTGTTTTAGAAAATGTAAGACAAGAGTTATCTCCCACCAGTGATAGAGCTGTGCAACCGGCAGACAGTTCCAGCGAGGAGGGAAAAGAATCACAAGCTCTCTCTCCAACTAGAACTAAAACAAAAACTGAAGTGAATAATTTGAATATTAATGTTGAACAACAAAAATCACAATCAAGACCAAAAATGTTTGACGAACTTTCGAATGAGTCGGATGGAAGTCTGGCTGAGGAGAAAAAAGTCCTATATGAGCTGAAGCTAGATGAGGCACAAAAGACTTTACTTGGTGAAAGAGAGTAAGTATAGTCGGTAGAGGAAATATTTAAATTACAAATATAGCTATTCCGTCTTTTTTGTATTGCAGAGTTATCTGTTCTTGTGAGCAGGTATTGATTGTTACGTCATTAGTTTATGAGAGAAAATTACACCGTTTTCTCAAAAATTTATGACGTTACTCTCACAAACAAATGACGTAACAATCAATACCTGCTCATAAGATCAGATAACTCTGCAATACGAAAAGACGGAAAAGGTGAAATATGGAGCCCTCACAGTCTCCGACTCTCATGTGTACTTAATTAGGTAACAGTGCTTCTCATACAGATGTGGTCACATCAAGGAGGTCATGTATCAGTTTTAAGGTGAAGTCAAATGAACATAGACCAGAGGTGTAATTAGCTTCTGAAGTACCATTATTTTAAGACAGTGTAGAAGTAAAGGAGCAAGTTAATATGTAAGTGTGTTGAACTTGGGATATAATTGAATCTGTTTAACCCTTTCACCACTGTAGACCATAATGGACTCATCCAGATCAATGCATGGTCGAGTCTACTAAAGTTACATAGGGGGGTGAAAGGGTTACACTCCAACTCAAGAACCCTTTGGTAAATTTTCAAATATCCTAACTACTACAGATATATATATATATATGTTACAATTTTAAGGCTGAAATAAGCATCATTACATAAAACAATTTGTAAATGTACATTTGGTACTCTATTGACAAAGTTCAAGCTTACCTTTCTTTGATAACTTTTTAATTTAAGAATGTTAAATTATTTTCTGTCAAATCCTATCATGTAAACTCCAGTGTAATTTTCATCTTTTCAATTTCTATCTCTTTATTATATATATACTTTTGCATTTATTTTATCTTGTATTTTTAAAATCACCTGACTCTCTCTGGTGACCTAGTATTGTGATTGCCTTTTAGTCTGTGAAAATACAATTTGTAAATATTATTTGACCCCTCCTCAGAAACCGTTTGTCAAAACTTGGTCTTATAATCATCAGTCTGTAGACAGGATAAGAATATGTACATACTTGACAACTGAAAAAACTCATCTTCTAGTGGTTGAGCTGTTTAGTCAAAGGTGCAGCCTGGCTCATGGGGGTTCACAGAACAAAAAAATAAGTTAAAAACCTATCTGAATTTTTTTCTGGTGAATATTTGTGCCAGTTTTTCCATGAAAGTACGTAAAATACAGGTTATGAGAATCAAAATCCAGAATGAAGGAGGGCTGACCCTTCAGATAGCTCATGATCATAAGGCCATAATTATAAGGGATCAAAAGAGTGCAAAATTTAAAAATACCCACCTTTATGAAATCATCCTTTGTTCACTATATTCCCTAGCTATATGTTTGGAAAGACTTGTCCTATTGTGCTTTTATTCATTATGAAATTGGATCTCCTCAACACACCGTATCAGTGAAAGAAATAGTTTCACTCATTTGACCGTTGATTGCAACCACATTGATGCAGATCGAGTTGCATGTTGATATAATATAAATATGTTTGTGTAACTTTTAATTTATTTTGGATTTCCAATACCATTTCATTTTCATCAATGTTTTATTTTTGTGAATTTTTCAGTGAAAAAACAATGCTGATGAAATCCATTGAAAAACTCCAATTAGATCTGAATGGAATGAAATCAAAATATGACGATCTGAAGCGTTCCAAACAAGATGTTTTAGTACAGGTATGTAACACATTATATATATACATCTCCAGCACACACGCAGGCATACACACATAGGGAGATATTAGCCAGGTGGCATAGGACTAGTAGTTAGCGCCTGATAAGGCAGCTTTAAATTGGCTCATGTTAGCTAGATAGGGCGCTATATTAAATGTTGTATATTATTATGTATGAATTCACCCTTGATTGTTGTGTGTGTATATATATAAAGATAGGGGAATCTTGGTTCAGTTTTAGAAACTGGTCTAGTGATGTACAAATCTGTTGTCAGTCCTAAACATAGATTGTCACCCTTAAGCTCTTATATCAGGAGTCTGGAAGAAAAGGAAGTGATGTACAAATCTGTTGCCAGTCCTAAACAAAGACTGTCACCCTGGAGCTCTTATATCAGGAGTCTGGAGGGAAAGGACCTGATGTACAAATCTGTTGTCAGTGCTAAACATAGATTGTCACCCTTGAGGTCTTATATCAGGAGTCTGGAGGGAAAGGACCTGATGTACAAATCTGTTGTCAGTGCTAAACATAGATTGTCACCCTTGAGCTCTTACATCAGGAGTCTAGAGGGAAAGGAAGTGGTGTACAAATCTGTTGTCAGTCCTAAACAAAGATTGTCACCCTTGAGCTTTTATATCAGGAGTCTGGAGGGAAAGGAAGTGATGTACAAATCTGTGGTCAGTCCTAAACAAAGATTGTCACCCTTGAGCTTTTATATCAGGAGTCTGGAGGGAAAGGAAGTTATGTACAAATCTGTTGTCAGTCCCAAACAAAGACTGTCACCCTTGAGCTTTAGGAAGTGATGTCCAAATCTGTTGTCAGTCCTAAACATAGATTGTCACCCTTGAGGTCTTATATCAGGAGTCTGGAGGGAAAGGAAGTGATGTACAAATCTGTTGTCAGTCCTAAACAAAGACTGTCACCCTTGAGCTTTAGGAAGTGATGTACAAATCTGTTGTCAGTCCTAAACAAAGACTGTCACCCTTGAGCTCTTATATCAGGAGTCTAGAGGGAAAGGAAGTGATGTACAAATCTGTTGTCGGTCTTAAACAAAGATTGTCACCCTTGAGCTTTTATATCAGGAGTCTGGAGGGAAAGGAAGTGATGTACAAATCTGTTGTCAGTCCTAAACAAAGATTGTCACCCTTGAGCTCTTATATCAGGAGTCTGGAGGGAAAGGAACAGTTTCTTATTCCCCTGCTACAGATCATAATCAAATTAAACATGGAAGCTATTAATTTTTCGGTCAGATAATCACGGAACCCTTATTAGTCTGATTTGTCTGCCCTGGAACACTTAAGATAGGACACAGTTTGATATACCGGTAGATCTGCTTCAGAATTAACCACTGTTATTAAAGCAATCATTTTCCTCAATTTGAAATCACCAATTTGTTTATCCCCACAAAACTTTTTATTGCACATGTATATTGAATACATAAATATGAAATAATTTTTGAGCTTTCCTTCTATTGTCATCTTAATACATACTTGAATATATTTGGGTAAATGTCCATCAGGCCCCTGTGTCAGACTGTAAACAATTTACTATTTTTTGGGTATGTAATATTAGGCATACAGTAGCACTGCAATTGTTTTGATTAATTTAGAACTAAATATAGTATATATACTCCTCGTGACTAATATAGAACTAAATATAGTATATATATACTGCTCGTGATTAATATAGAACTAAATATAGTATATATACTGCTCGTGATTAATATAGAACTAAATATAGTATATATACTGCTCGTGATTAATATAGAACTAAATATAGTATATATACTGCTCGTGATTAATATAGAACTAAATATAGTATATATACTGCTCGTGATTAATATAGAACTAAATATAGTATATATACTGCTCGTGATTAATATAGAACTAAATATAGTATATATACTGCTCGTGATTAATATAGAACTAAATATAGTATATATACTGCTCGTGATTAATATAGAACTAAATATAGTATATATACTGCTCGTGATTAATATAGAACTAAATATAGTATATATACTGCTCGTGATTAATATAGAACTAAATATAGTATATATACTGCTCGTGATTAATATAGAACTAAATATAGTATATATACTGCTCGTGATTAATATAGAACTAAATATAGTATATATACTGCTCGTGATTAATATAGAACTAAATATAGTATATATACTGCTCGTGATTAATATAGAACTAAATATAGTATATATACTGCTCGTGATTAATATAGAACTAAATATAGTATATATACTGCTCGTGATTAATATAGAACTAAATATAGTATATATACTGCTCGTGATTAATATAGAACTAAATATAGTATATATACTGCTCGTGATTAATATAGAACTAAATATAGTATATATACTGCTCGTGATTAATATAGAACTAAATATAGTATATATACTGCTCGTGATTAATATAGAACTAAATATAGTATATATACTGCTCGTGATTAATATAGAACTAAATATAGTATATATACTGCTCGTGATTAATATAGAACTAAATATAGTATATATACTGCTCGTGATTAATATAGAACTAAATATAGTATATATACTGCTCGTGATTAATATAGAACTAAATATAGTATATATACTGCTCGTGATTAATATAGAACTAAATATAGTATATATACTGCTCGTGATTAATATAGAACTAAATATAGTATATATACTGCTCGTGATTAATATAGAACTAAATATAGTATATATACTGCTCGTGATTAATATAGAACTAAATATAGTATATATACTGCTCGTGATTAATATAGAACTAAATATAGTATATATACTGCTCGTGATTAATATAGAACTAAATATAGTATATATACTGCTCGTGATTAATATAGAACTAAATATAGTATATATACTGCTCGTGATTAATATAGAACTAAATATAGTATATATACTGCTCGTAACTAATATCAGATATAAAATGGATTGAATTGAGTTATGTTTAGGTATTCAGCAAAAAAGGTGACTTTCCAGAATTAATATGTAAACCAGTTGATCAGAAATGTATTTCATTATACTAGGTATATGCAATTGTGTTATATATACATGCATGTGCAGTAGCTATATTAGGGTGAGTTTTGGGAAAGATATTGAATTGCAGACCCATATTCATGAAACCGTTCTCATGCCCAAGCACAGATTCTGTGCTCAAACCAGTATTCTTGTACCTTGGTAACTGGCTTAAATCATGCCAAACGATCAAAAAGTCAATTGAAACATTGAAAACTGTATTCAGCTTCAAGTCTCTTGACAGAATAAGATTTTTGATTGATTTATAACCGGAACAAGAAACTAGGCTTAAGCAAAAAATCCATGCTTGAGCATGAGAACTGGTTCATGAATACGGGCCCTGCATATGGACACCCTGCTTTTCTTGTGAACTCTTGGGAGCCACTAAATCACTTAGTAAAGGGATTCAACAACATTTAAAAAGTGATGTTCAAGACTTGCTTAAAAAAATCCTACAAAAAAATAACAGATGAGTAGCTCATCTAGCCAAATATGTTTGTAAGCTGCTGGGATACATTCCATCAGAAGGTTTGCAATTTGTTCAAATCTTTGTATTAAAAGTCAAAATAGTAGTGCAAAAATGATTATTTGTTTGATAAATTTTGAGTAGACCTTTTTCATTCATGATCAAGCTGTTTTAATAAGTAGTGTATTTAGTGTAACAGCCATTTTTGTGGAAATAAGGTCCTGTTTTCTGTGGTAAACATATTCTTCAGACAGTCCTAACATCATTCTGAAACAATATTCAGGAATTTCCATCAAAGTAGGTGTTGGTGTCATGCTCTCAATATAACTGTTTGTGCTAGCAGGTTTATTGCAGAGGCTGTATAATACAAATGTTTAAGTAATTTATGTACAAAATGTTGATGTTTATCAATTTTGTTTACTTCCATCACAGCTGAATAAAATCAAAGATGACCATAAGGAAGAGATCAGCAGAATTCAGATGGAGCTCGATGAGGAGTCGAGTAATCGGTCAACCATGGACAAACGCCTCGTGGAATTAAGACGGGATGTAAATAATCGGTCAACCATGTACAAACGCCTCGTGGAATTATGACGGGAGGAAATTAATCGGTCAACCAGGGACAAACGCCTCGTGGAATTAAGACGGGAGGTAAATAATCGGTCAACCATGTACAAACGTCTCGTTCAATTATGACGGGAGGAAATTAATCGGTCAACCAGGGACAAACGCCTCGTGGAATTATGACGGGAGGTAAGTAATCTGTCAACAATGTACAAACGCCTCGTTGAATTACGACGGGAGGAAATTAATCGGTCAACCAGGGACAAACGCCTCGTGGAATTATGACGGGAGGTAAGTAATCTGTCAGCCATGGACAAACGTCTCGTGGAATTACGACAGGAAGTAAGTAATCAGTCGGCTGCGAACAAACATATTGGTGATATCGTTTGAGGTGTGGGATAAATAATCGGCTAAATCACGGAATGAAGTGAGAGCTATATAACCAGCCAACCACAGTGAAATGTCCCGTACTAAGGTGAGAGCTATAAATAATGCGTCAACCATGTGTTCTTGGGAAAAAATTGTGGTAAAACACTACTTATATCACTAGCAGGTTCACAAGACAAATAACAAAAAACATTACTGGTATCACTAGCAAGTTCACAAGACAAATAGCAGAAAACATTACTGGTATCACTAGAAGGTTCACAAGACAAATAGCAGAAAACTTTACTGGTATGACTAGCAGGTTCACATGACAAATAACAGATAACATTAATTACTGGTATCACTAGCAGGTTCACATAACAAATAACAGAAAACATTACTGGTATCACAAGCAAGTTCACAAGACAAATAACAGAAAACATTACTGGTATCACTAGAAGGTTCACAAGACAAATAGCAGAAAACATTACTGGTATCACTAGCAGGTTCACAAGACAAATAACAGAAAACATTACTGGTATCACTAGCAAGTTCACAAGACAACAGAAAACATTACTGGCATCACTAGCAGGTTCACAAGACAAATAGCAGAAAACTTTACTGGTATCACTAGCAGGTTCACATGACAAATAACAGATAACATTAATTACTGGTATCACTAGCAGGTTCTTCAGAGAAATTACAGAAAACATTACTGGGATCACTAGCAGGTTCACAAGACAAATAGCAGAAAGCTTTACTGGTATCACTAGCAGGTTCACCAGACAAATAACAGAAAACATTGCTGGTATCACTAGCAGGTTCAAAAGACAAATAACAGAAAACATTGCTGGTATCACTAGCAGGTTCTTCAGAGAAATTACAGAAAACATTACTGTTATCACTAGCAGGTTCTCAAGACAAATAACAGAAAGCATTACCGGTATCACTAGCAGGTTCACAAGACAAAGAACAGAAAACATTACTGGTATAACTAGCAGGTTCACATGACAAATAACAGATAACATTACTTACTGGTATCACTAGCAGGTTCACATGACAAATAACAGATAACATTACTTACTGGTATCACTAGCAGGTTCAAAAGACAAATAACAGAAAACATTGCTGGTATCACTAGCAGGTTCACATGACAAATAACATATAACATTACTTACTGGTATCACTAGCAGGTTCACCAGACAAATAACAGAAAACATTGCTGGTATCACTAGCAGGTTCTTCAGAGAAATTACAGAAAACATTACTGGTATAACTAGCAGGTTCACATGACAAATAACAGATAACATTACTTACTGGTATCACTAGCAGGTTCACATGACAAATAACATATAACATTACTTACTGGTATCACTAGCAGGTTCTCACGACAAATTACAGAAAACATTACTGGTATCACTAGCAGGTTCACAAGACAAATAACAGATTGAGGTGCAAGTAAAACTAACTGTTTGCACACTTCCTACATTTGTCTATTTAAGGTAAAGTAAGTAAAAGATAGAACAACTTTTTTTTGTACCAAAATCTGCATACTAAGTGAGATTACGATCTTGCAAATGTAATAGATCATCTTATTACCCTTAAATAATCACTTTATTAAGACAAAGCATTTCATAGATCTCAAGTAAAAGAGTAAGTTAAATTTATATATTTTGAGATGTTACTGTGCTTCTTAAGCAAGACTACCTGCATGTTGAATACTCAAAATAATTTGACCTGCAAATGTTCAAACTGAATTTTCATTTACCTGGTATTATTATCCCTAGTGTTTGGATCAAACCTGTAAAGCATGCTGTCATTTTATATAAGTATAGAGTGTTTGTAAACGGTAAACTTTCTCACTGTGAAATCATACATAAGCATTTAACAAAACTATCAAACAGTATTTACGTAGCGTACAAAGTGAGTTAAACAAATTGCTAAATGGAAATATTACAGTTGGAGAGACTTCAGAGAGAGAATGCTGACGAGTGGGGGAAGCGTGAGAGATTGGAGACAGAGAAGTATGGTCTTGAACGAGAAAACAAAAAGATACGGATACAGATTGAAGACTTGGAGGACACATTACAGAGGAAGACCCAGCAGACGTCGGTGGTCGTCGACTCCGACATGAGGACGCTCCAGAACGACCTGTCTGAGAAAAATAAGGTCAGTCGTTAATACCATTTACAGGGAATTACTTTAAAATGATCAGAAGTTTAAACTAATGTTGACTGTATTGTGAAAATTATTAGACAATTTATTTTAGATTATGTTTCTGCTAAAGTCCTTTCCCGTGTGAAAATGATGTACAAAAGGGTGTTTTCATTTTATTGCCTATGACCCAAAAGTCACTATCACAGTTTCATGTGAAATACAATGTAGCTATTTCAATAATATCTGGGCCTTAGCTTTTGATTCATAAATTATTTGGTGAAAATTGATTTGTTATGGGCATTGTAAATTTTGTATTTACTTATATACAAGTGTATTTGTAGATTATGTATAGGTGTCAAAATGATATTCTTGTTACCCTGTGGATGTGCTGTGGATCGAAACAAATCAAAGGTAGACGATATGTTTAATTCTTCTTCTTCCTGTGTGGAATCGACTCAGCAATATACACTTATTGGCCTGGTGTGAGGCAGATCTGAAGAGTTGTTTCCCCGAGATAAAACATTTTTCCCGAGGGCAAAGCCCAAGGGAAACATGATTTGTCGAGGGGGAACAAATCTTCAGGTCTCCTTCACACCAGGGCAATAACTGTTTTATTATTCCGAAATTCCATCTGTGGAGTGTATGTTATATACATATAGCAAACATACATTAACGTTAGGCAATGCAACGATCCCCTCTGTTGTCACTGACCTGTTCGCCCTTATTTCATTAGGTCTGGTAGCATATATACTACAAATACCTATCTCTGTCAGTGTTTTGATTTTACATCAAATTGAACAACAATTATAGCCCTTCAAGTTCTTCAGCTGTTGGGAGGTGGAATCTCCCGTTCGCAGCCATTGTTGATGTTTGGGCGTTAAAGAGTCTAACAAAGAGAGACAACTCGTCCGATAATGTGCGAGGGGTTCCGAGAGGGATACTCGACGGGGAAAATGGATCGCGTGAGGGAGACTCGATGTTTTGTAATCATGTCATGTGATGTGTTTAAACCAATCAGGCACGCTGTAAAATCGATGAGGAATAATAATGAGTGTTGGTGACTCCAGTGTAACCTTGGAAGTGCTATACAGTATATCCCCAACAGGTTAGGAGGAAAAGAATTGACTTTATGGATCCCTGTGTGGCTATCTGAGGTGAAACATGTACGCTCCCCTCCGAGATCCCCACGCAAAAGTGGGATTTTCATTTACATCCTATGCTTGTTGGAGATTAGTTGGTTGTTTAGTGTTGAACGTCCTATCAACAGCTAAGCTAATGTAAGGACGTGCTTGGAGGGGAAATAGAAGAGAGAAAATTGAGCTTTTTCGACCAACCAGAGTACCATTCCATTTACTTATCCTTTCCTTTTTTTTCCCTTTTTCTGCAGATAAAATCTCAGTTTGGCAGAATCTATAAATACCCATCTCCTGACAAATATGGCCTTGTTTGACTAGTTGACTCAATAACTGATGAAATAAATAAATAAATAAATAAGTACTTTTCTTTTAGGAAACCAAAACTAACCAGAAAATTTAAAATGACCAAATCTCAATTTTGTGATCATTTTGCCTTCAGGAGTTGAATGATCTTCGTCACCTCCACGGCAAGTTGAAGAAGACGCTACAGGAGAAGTTAACAGAGCTAGACCACACAAAGCGACGTGGCGAGCAGTACGAGGTTGAGGTGAAGAAACTCCGCGGGAGGATAGAGGAGCTTAAAAAGGATCTGGCCAGTGCAGAGGATGAGGTATGCCAAGTCTAGGTCTTTCTGCTTCATGGCTTCAGTCTAGGTGGAAGCAGGTTCGGTGTACGCTTATAGAGAAACATATGGCACTCTAGTTATAATATCTGAACATTTTGTTTGTCCTAAGGTAAGATACTGTGTGATAGATAGTAATGTATATTGTAACCTGTATGTATGGGTGATGCCACCAATTGTGCAGTGTAACGTGTGGGGGGGTCACCCATCCACCTACTGACCACGCTCGACATTGCTGAACTAGTGAGCTGGTCCCTGGGTTATGCCACATCACTGGAAAAGCTAGCTTGCCAGTAAGGCAGTATTTTCCCCCTTATTCTTGAGCTGTTATACTATTCCCACCTCAGAGAAGTCTCGTCCCGAGACTTGGCCCGGGGAATCCCGTAGATCCTCCATGTGAATCGATGCACATTCCCTAACCACCAGGAACTGGCCATGGCCTTACATGATCACAGAGTCCCACCGCTGCCACCAAGTGTAACGTGCGGGCGGTCACCCATCCAACTACTGACCACGCCCGGCGTTGCTTAAGTAGTGAGGGGGTCCCCAGGTTTAAATATACCACATCACTGGAAAAGCTAGCTTGCCGCCAGTAAGGCAGTATTTCCTCCTCATATTCCTTAGCTGTTACACAGGCTAACATTTTGACACAGATAGATTGTGATATGTTGTATGTTTGTAAAGGTGGATACCCAGGCCAACATGGTGAGGAAGCTACAGAGAACCAATGACGAGCTTCAGGAGGAGATGGAGAATCTACAGGTCCAACTGGACCACACACAGAGCAGGTAAGTCTGGAAATCTCAACAAAATTAACGCTTCTCTTACACACTCAGAGCAGGTAAGTCTGGAAACCTCAACAAAATTAACACTTCTCTTACACACACAGAGCAGGTTAGTCTGGAAACCTCAACAAAATTTACACTTCTCTTACACACACATAGCAGGTTAGTCTTGAAATCTAAACAAAATTTACACTTCTCTTACACACACATAGCAGGTTAGTCTTGAAATCTAAACAAAATTAACACTTCTCTTACACACAAAAAGCCTTGAAGTTTAAGCAAAATTATATAATTATCTTGTCACCGAATGGAAAACTACTTAAGGTGATAGCTTTCTTTCAAATACTGAATAGAGCATTTTTAGGTCACCTGAGCTTTAGCTCAAGTGACCTATTGCTATCCGTTTTCGTCCGTCGTCGTCCGTCGTCCGTCGTCCGTCGTCCGTCGTCCGTTAACATTTTACATTTCAAACTTAAAGTCAAGTTCTGCTGGGCCGATTGAACTGAAAGTTGGTAGGAATGATCGCCTCATGGTCCTGACAAAGTGTTGTTATTTTTCGGGTCGATCAGAAATCCAATATGGCCGCCACGGCCGCCATTTTGAAAACCTATTTCAAACTTAAAGTCAAGTTCTGCTGGACCGATTGAACTGAAAGTTGGTAGGAATGATCGCCTCATGGTCCTGACAAAGTGTTGTTATTTTTCGGGTCGATCAGAAATCCAATATGGCCGCCACGGCCACCATTTTGAAAACCTATTTCAAACTTAAAGTCAAGTTCTGCTGGACCGATTGAACTGAAAGTTGGTAGGAATGATCGCCTCATGGTCCTGACAAAGTGTTGTTATTTTTCGGGTCGATCAGAAATCCAATATGGCCGCCACGGCCGCCATTTTGAAAACCTATTTCAAACTTAAAGTCAAGTTCTGCTGGACCGATTGAACTTAAAGTTTGTAGGAATGATCGACTCATGGTCCTGACAAAGTGTTGTTATTTTTCAGGTCAATCATAAATCCAATATGGCCGCCACGGCCACCATTTTGAAAACATATTTCAAACTTAAAGTCAAGTTCTGCTAGGCCGATTGAACTGAAACTTTGTAGGAATGATTGACTCATGGTCCTGACAAAGTGTTGTTATTTTTCAGGTCGATCAGAAATCCAATATGGCCACCACAGCTGCCATTTTGGTAAACTATTTCAAACTTAAAGTAAAGATCTACTTGGCCGATTGAACTGAAACTTTGTAGGAATGATCGAATCATGGTCCTGACAAAGTGTTGTTATTTTTCGGGTCAATCAGAAATACAATTTGGCTGCCATGGCCGCTATTTTGCTACTAAGTTCTAATAGGCCGATCTCACTTAAAATTGGTCTAGGAATGATCAGCTCATGGTCCTGACAAAGTTAAGTTAACATTATACTATTTTTTACTCAAATTGGTACATATTTCAACAACAAAAATAAATACTGTAGACTCAGGTGACCATTTAGGCCCATGGGCCTCTTGTATATGAGTTCTCAGGATAAGTTCCGTTTCCCAGTTTCCAGAGTCCCAGTTAGTGTTATAGGAGATGGTGAGTTGAGTATTGAGGATACATACTATATTTAAAAAACAAACATCTGTTTTAATGAAAGTTTTAGGAATGACAGTACAACATTGATAAATTAAGTATCACTTCGAAAAGAAATACCTGGTGAAAAATGTTCAAATGGTAGCTAGTTAAGGCAGTTAATTTGGAAATGTGAAAAATAGGGATTTTTTTTGTCAGGTGTATCAGTTGGTCAATATTGAGTTTAAATACATTTCTGTGTTTTAGACCAATTCATTTTGTAAGTTTATGTAACAGTCCTGCTCATATTTAGAAATATACTTATATTTGACAAGACATGTGTAATTTTCAACACTTTTCTCTATTTCCAGTATTTTACATCATTTGGAATTTTTGAGTGATTTATATAACTGACCAAGTGTTCAACTGTGAAAGTGTGAAAATCATTTGCTGAACATTTTATTCTAGAATTTTGACAAAATCCAGAGCCTTACTTGTCCGTTTAAATTTGTCCCATTCGAAAAGAGGAGTTTATATAATTAGGACTCAATAATCGACTTGTAGAAATCTCCTATAATATTTGTATATTAAGGTAAATTAGTCAATTGCAGGCACATAATATTTTGGAAAACAAGCTTCATATCTAAAATTTGTGGAGTAAATGAGGAGGCACAGTAGTCCAGTGGTAGGACGCCGGACTCGTAACCGAAGGGTTGCGGGCTCGCGCCACGGCACGGCAATGTGGTGTATCTTTGAGCAAGATACTTTACTCCGCTTGTTCCAGTCTACTCAGCTGAAAATGAGTACGTGGTTGGGCAGTGCTAGAATTGTTGAATGCTAGCTGTTAGCGCCGAAATGGCAGCTCTGGCTGTATGCTCCCCAGCTGGGAGTAGAGAAAGGGCTTGGCAACAAACTAGGTTGTGATGAAACGATATATAAGAACCTCCAATTATTATTATTATTATTATAGTGAGTGGTTCACGCATTGCCAAATAAGGATTTATTCAATGTTTGATATAAACACAGGAGAATTTGTGTAAATTATTCTCTATTTGCTTATTTCTGTGGCATTCTACAGGTTGAAACACTCGGCACAAAACATGAATGTCGATCAGTCAGTTCTCAGGTAATATCAGTAGCAGAACTTTGTGGACAAGATGTTTGTGTTTTGGTGCGAGGTGCTGTAACAAATCTTCACATCTAATAGATGTTTGGGTTTTGTTGTTGTTAGTTTTGAGACTAGATGATTAAAAAGCTACGCAATAACACCACTAACTGAGGCCGGGAGGAGAACACGTGTCGGTACCAGACCTCCCCTCTCTAACATTCTACAGGCATGGTTTAAAATTAATGGTTGTACTTTCTGCTGTTCTTCATTACATACTAAAGTGAATTGAAAGATATTTTGATCAAACCTAACTGGGAAGAAAGTATTAATCATTTATTGATTAATGTAAAATTCTAATAACTTTTTCATTCTTTTACAATTTTCAAATGTTTTTTCATGGGAGATTTTTAGCCCATCAGCATCATCAGATGTCCAACTATTTAAATTTCATTTCTTTCTCAGTGGCCTGGCACATTTTCTTAGAAAATCCCTTTAGGGCTCATAATGGAACTTGGTATGCATCATTGCCTTTGTCCATAGTTGCATCTTCTTCCAATTCAGGCATATTTGGGGGAGGGCACCAAGCTTTTATTTTTGATTTTGTATGGATATTGCATG
This sequence comes from Mizuhopecten yessoensis, assembly GCF_002113885.1. Lineage (NCBI taxonomy): Eukaryota > Metazoa > Mollusca > Bivalvia > Pectinida > Pectinidae > Mizuhopecten > Mizuhopecten yessoensis. The sequence goes on along the minus strand of NW_018403537.1, from coordinate 1,276,245 downwards.
TACAGTTTGTTAAGCTCAAATAATGCAAGTTTGTATGTGTGACCAATAAGAACATAATACAAGTTGTGTGGCATGATCCCCTTGGTACATAGACATGTGCTTGTTCAAGTAGAATACAGAGAAATAAATCAACATGTGCTTGTTCAAGTAGAAAACAGAGAAATCAACATGTGCTTGTTCAAGTAGAAAACAGAGAAATCAACATGTGTTTGTTCAAGTAGAAAACAGAGAAATCAACATGTGCTTGTTCAAGTTGAAAACAGAGAAATCAACATGTGCTTGTTCAAGTAGAAAACAGAGAAATCAACATGTGCTTGTTCAAGTAGAAAACAGAGAAATCAACATGTGCTTGTTCAAGTAGAAAACAGAGAAATCAACATGTGCTTGTTCAAGTAGAAAACAGAGAAATCAACATGTGCTTGTTCAAGTAGAAAACAGAGAAATCAACATGTGCTTGTTCAAGTAGAAAACAGAGAAATCAACATGTGCTTGTTCAAGTAGAAAACAGAGAAATCAACATGTGCTTGTTCAAGTTGAAAACAGAGAAATCAACATGTGCTTGTTCAAGTAGAAAACAGAGAAATAAAGAGAAAAGAACCTCTCTACTAGAAACACTCAATGATCTTTCACTGCTGCGGCCTTTTGTTTTAAAGGTATCAGAGTAAAGCTACAAATAATCTAGAACTGATGTGCTTAATACATTTTAAAACGAGTTTTGTGCTTGCTGCTAAATTATCCAGTTGATGACATTCAAGCATATACCTCAAAATATTGCTGTTTTAAATCTTCCTCGTTTCATAGAATGAGTACAGTAAGATGTTAAAAGTGAACTTTGAGAGACAGACATTCGGATGTCAAACAGTGTTAATTCAAATACATTGCCTGTTGTTCACAGTAGTATGTGGAATATGACTTTAGCTGTTTCAAGAACGTACGTTAAACCCTAAACAAATCAAAGCCAGGTTGTTGTTTTTTTTCACTAATTTTAGAAGGGGGCTTTTTGTCTCATTTTGGGAAGAAAATATACCATTTAATTTGGAAAAGAAATGTTCAGAAGCAGCAGAGTTTTTGTGAATTAGGCATAAATATGAAAAAAAAATCAGTTAGGAATTGGGTCGATTTTTGGTCCAGAAAGTCCCTAGAAAAAAGCCCTGAAGCAGAGTTGTGCAAAATAACACTGTAATATAGAGGATCTATCAAATGTTTTCATTTCAATTGAGATTTATAAAACTTTTCACTTTACCTCACCAGAGGCTTGTTGACAACATGAAAATAAAATAGAGACTCATTTAAGAGTTTCATATGAAAATATTAAACAATTATTTGTAACTTCATACACTATTTATCTGACAAAAAGCCATGTCCACCCCTATGTCAAATACATTTCAGTAGAAAGCTAGCTAATGATATTCCATTGTCCTGCAATAAGACTACATTGTACCTCTGCTTTGTGGTTTATGTGGGCACCCTGGTCTTAGTGCAGGATAAATATGTTAATATAATGTGGAAGTATGTTATATCATTTCTTTATCATATTCAGGACGTCGGTCAGAATACTGAAAGGTTAAATTAGATACAAATTTTATGACATAGGTTGCTTGATTCACAAAATATTATGGTAAATAATGACAAAGAGTGCTACAAATTAAATCTGGTTGTTTTATAGGATGAACATGCTTCATTGTGTAGGATTTAAGTTCTTATTTACCTGGTAGATGTAACTTGGTATCATAAGGCTTTGTAGTTTATGATAATTAATATAAAAATGTATCAGAAACACTGCGAATGTAACAAATATTTCATCGTTTGGTGTTAGAGGTATAGTCCAAATTAGAATCCGCTGTTTTGTGTTTTGTTCCACGTTAATCTGTTGGTATGTGTTGTAGACTAAAGCGATCCAGTCAGTCGGCTTTGTCACAGCGGGCAGCCAGTCTACGCTCATTTGATCCCAATGACCAGGAGGACGACAGTGACCTTGACCCTGAGGACGACCTCGGTGATGAGCCTTAACAACGTGTCAGCTGACCCTAAACATGTTGGGAAAACCTGGAAGATCCTCACAGCATGCTCACACCTGCAATATACATTTAATTATCAACTTTTATTTACAGAGGGGTAGTTTAAAAACAATGTCATTGCCAACTTTCTTTATTGATAAAAGCTAAAGTAGAGTGATCACTGATCTTATTTTAAGATGTACCTAAAACAGACTTAAGACAATGTAGATAACTCTTAACAATTTTTTTATTTTTTTTCAATATCAATTCTTTGTCAAATCTTATTCTGCTGATATTTGTCTGTAATGTACATATGTCATAATGTCTCTAATTTTGGGGTATTTTGTAAATGTCTCAAACTAATATATATAAAGGCACGTATTCATTTAACTATAAACATTTTAATGGTAGGTATATTAGATATAAGTTTATTTGATCCCTTAAGTTCCATGAAAACTGTCTAATCTGACACTCTTTGGGCTTTGACAACATATTTGTCAGATAACACAGGATGTCAGAAAACACAGGTCTTCATTGATAGATCGCATAGGAAATAAGATTACAGCATCATGTTGGACTATACAAGATGTCAAAATAATCAGTTGTCATATTAGACAGGGTCTCATAATATTCAGGAATCACATTAAATCGGTTTCGCTGTATTACACATAGCAATTTATTACCAAATTCTAAATTAAAGCATAATATTGTATTATTACATTAAAATCTACAGAATTATTTCCGAGCATTTGAAAATAGCATTTCCTCCAAATATCAAACAAAAAATGTCTTTTAGCATTGGTTAGTTTTAGTTTTATAATATTTAGTATATTACAGCATTATTTTAGTTTAACTTTGGTAAAGATTATTTCATTGAATATAAAAAGTGATTTTAAAGGTGTGATATATACCTAATGTACAAGACATGTAAATAACAATATTTTGATGTAACACTTCAGTTATATTATTTTTGGTTGTCATCACTTTCTGCTGCTGATGCAGAATATTCTTGGTTACATTTGGTGTAATTAATTACCAGCTGGTAGAAGTTTAACAGGTGACAAGTATGAGGCAAAAAAACCTGATACGATAATGTTTAGTCTGGGGTATAAAACTTGTGCAATATCTCACTCTGGTAAAGTCAAAATATACAAACCATCAGTATACAATGTTTAGCATTGTTTTTCATCCGAAAGTTATTTTCCCGACTCTTTTTGGAATTTTATATTGTAATTTATCATACTATTCAAAGAAAAAAGCATCAGGTTTTTCGCTATATACAAAGACTTGTTCAGTACATAAAGAATCTTTTTTGAAAATTCTAATTATTTATATTGTACACAAATGTAGTGTAACAGACTGTCTCTAACTATGAATATGGGAAGGATGTGGCAGGTATTTATAATCGGTTAACTCATTTACCCCTGAAGACACATTTGAACTCTTCTAAGTCAAAGGTTGGAATAGTTCATTATGAAATTTCAGGGGTGAATGAGTTAAAGATGAATGAGTCTATGTAATTGTGAACAACTAGACTGCCTGCCCCTAAGAACAGATTGTGTGTAACGGAGGGCATAAGACCAGGCCCCCTTGTACCCCTCCCACAAGTGATTTCATAATGCAGGTTCATTTATATACAAAAAATCCATTGGGACTTTTAAAGAATTATTTGTATGGTTTTAAGCTCAGGTTGTTTCTTACTAGAGGTGATTTTGAGAGCAATTTTCACTGTATATAGTATATAACACATTGTGTATTTGATGTGAATGGTCCAGCACACATTCCATGTTCAGATCACATATACAGCCCTATGTTTCTGTAAACAACAGGAAATATCATTTTTGTCAATACTCATTTTGGACAATCTTTCATGCCTTACATAATATGTGTCCTGCTATTATACGAAGTACATTTAACTCATTCACCCCTGAAGACACATTTGGACTCTTCCAACTCAAAGGTTGGAATAGTTCATTATGAAACTTCAGGGGTGAATGAGTTAAATAGGAATGTACACGTTCACATCAGACTCATCAATTATTAATTAGATCATTGATACATTTATAAGGGACTTGTTGTTTTGTCAAAAGTCCCTGTGAACCGATATTTTCTTGCCAATTATTCTGAAATATCTTCAAAACAATGTTTCAGAGTTTAAATCAGGACATAAATTAAATTAATCCATTTCAAACACATTACCAAAAAGGCCCGTAGCTTATATGAAAACACTGATCTGTTGTATTATTGAATGGTATAGCTTTCAGGCAGCACAGGTCTCTCACATATATAGTCATTTAAATCTCATAGTTTTTCTTGAATTCTTGATAATGTTATAAAATTGATCTTTAATTTGTTCAAATATGATATTTACAGAACTCTTTCAAAAGTTTTCTTTTGAACTCGGCAGAGTCCAGACCCAGGCTTAAATGGAAACTTTTTTGTTTGTTTTGTAAATCTTGTATGAAACCCCCTGAAGATTGAATGGGTAATAAATATCAATACACTTTTATGTTATATATAGACGAGAAACAATGTACAGGTGTATTCAAATTATTTATCATCTTCATAGTACGGAATTCACTTTTAAGTGTAATACATTACATATAAGAATAAAAGCATCAATTTATAAATATTAAATCACTTGCAATATACTTAATGTTAATTTACATGAGTTTACATGAATTTGTAAATTCTTCATTAAAAAACATGCATTTAAATACGATTTTAATTCAAACATCCTGCAGTCCTCTTGTGATGGCAGCGAGAAGCTGCTAAAATCTTGTAAACAGTTGAAATTATGGATCCTGAATAATATTTGTTCATGTTAGTGTTTTAACATATTTCATGTTAGCTAATTCAAATTCAAATTAGGTCATATCAAACTGAAAATGTAAGGTGTGTATATTATTCATACATGAAAAATATATACCGGTAATTGCACACAGAGTTGACATAGACTTAAAAAAACGGTAGACTAGGCCAGTTCTCGGCAACGTTTCACCTGCTGAGTAATCGAGTAATCTTACGGTCAACATAATGGGTTGTAGCTAGATTTGCACGTTTTTATACAGAGAAATCGCTGTGTCATTTTAAAATTGGAAGGTAACTCCAATGATATTTCTGAAATTTGTTGCACATTTATAAAGCACTGCATTGTAACATACTGTTCCAGGAGAATCATTGCAGCTCATGAGAAGCCTTACACCATGTTCTGAAGTCAGGCCATCACATTGAAAGCATTTTTAGATTACCTGACCATAGGTCATGGTGACTTATTGTGATAGCCTTTTGTCCGTCGTCGTCCGTCGTGCGTTAAGTTTTCCTTGTGAACACGATAACTTCAGTAAATGTTAACCGAGTTTGATGAAACTTTGTGTGCAGCCATATATCAATAAGATCCCGGACGAGTTCGAAAATGGGAATTATTGGATCGTAACTTACAGAGTTATTGCCCTTTGTAATATTATTATTATTGGACATTGTGAACACGATTACTTGAGTAAATGTTAACCGAGTTTGATGAAACTTTGTAGGCAGCCATATATTAATAAGACCTCGGACGAGTTCGAAAATGGTAATAATTGGACGAGTAAATGTAAACCGAGTTTGATGAAACTTTGTAGGCAGCCATATATTAATAAGATCTCGGACGAGTTCGAAAAATGGTAATAATTGGACAGTAACTTACAGAGTTATTGCCCTTTGTAATATTATTATTATTGGACCTTGTAGCACGATAACTTGAGTAAATGTTAACTGAGTTTAATGAAACTTTGTATGCAGCCATATATCAATAAGATCCCGGACGAGTTCGAAAATGGGAATTATTGCACTGTAACTTACAGAGTTATTGCCCTTTGTAATAATATTATTATTGGACCTTGTGAACACGAGAACATGAGTAAATGACGATGGAGTTCAATGAAACTTTGTCCGCAGTGTTACATCTAAAAGATCTCAAACAAGTTGACAACGGTAATTATTCGATGGTAACCTGCAGAGTTATTGCCCTTTATCATTATATTATTATTTGTCCCTGTAAAGACGATAACTTGAGTAAATATTAACAAAGATTGATGAATAACTATGTAAGTTATGGTCAAATTGGTCCGGTATTCAAACTCATCCAAGATCTCATTGATACAAAGTTGCATACAAAGTTTCATCAAAATCGGTTCATATTTACTGAAGTTATTGTGTTCACAAGGAAAAATTAATGGACAATGCAGCAAGGTCACTCGGACCGACGAAAAGTATGAATTGACCCCTGGATGACAGTCCTTATTTGAATCGGATGGCAGGTGACCGTTAAGGCCCATGGGCCTCCTGTTATTTATTCTTTTTTTCTTTCATTATAAAATGTTAACTTTATTTGTTTTAAAACAATAATGAAACAGGTAATTTCAACTTATATTAATCAATCTTGCTGGCCTGGATGTTAGTACTCTGGGGGTTTTTATAATGGAGGAAACTGAACTGAACAAAACCTGAAAAGTTAACATTTGTCTGTGTTGCTGTAGATAACATATTATTTGTTCATGTTGTACACACATTTAAGTGACACTGATAATTGATGTGATATTGACGGTTATCTGCTTCAGGAACACACTACAAGTTGCAAGCTTATAAATCGGGATAGATCCCAAGCATATCAAACTGATTTTACATCTCAACCCCAGCTAGTAGATGCAAGATAATAATTACGCGATTTGGCTGCGAAAATAAATAAAAAAACAAAAACACATGCATATGATAGATTGATATAATTGAAACAACAATTTTCGGATAAAATGGCAAATTTTCGAAGAAAAAATATTTTAAATTGGTGGAATTACATACCTTTTTCAGTTTATATAATCATGCTACTTTGACTGTTTTAAGATCTACATAAATGTGTTGTTAAGATGTTATTATAAAGCTTTTGATACACAGCGCCCTGTTCACTGTGTCTGGAAATAAAATTAAGCTGCTGGTCAGCATACCAAAAAAAAAATGGAAAATCAATTATTTCTGTTTTCATATTTTCATTGGTTGTAAATTGTGTTTATTTTTTACACCCTAGTGCTTTACTGTTACAAGCTATTAAATAGTCCTTCTGTAATATGTGGTAAAATGTAAAACTATTCTCCCTGTAATGTAAAAAAAAACATATCTTTTGTCAACTGTTTATTTATGTGAGACACTGTAGGTTGTTTATATAATTATGTTTCATGCATACTCAATTCCACAAACTGACATTTCTGGGGTGGTTTTTTTTTTAAGAATGTAAGTTCACTTCTTTACTCCATATGTGTGTCACTGTTTAAATGGTATTTAAATTTACAATCAATGCTAATTAAGAAATAATTCGTATTCAAATAGGTTCATGCTCGTTATTCACTTAAGAAATATACACTTCTTGCTTTTCCTTTTACAAATTCAAGTAATGAAATTATTTGAATTCTGATTTATATGAAAAATGAATATTCACAATAATAATAATAATTCATGTTAAAGTGTGCATGTCTTTAATGTGCTACCTATCAAAAAGTGCTCCATGTACTTGAATTTACTTGAACCAATCCCTAAATGAGATATTTATAGAAAAATAAGATACCCAAATATGTTGTTCAATTAAAAAAATCCAACAGAATAAGCGATGCAAGGGAGGTAACTCCATGCAATTTTCAGAAAAATGTTTAATGAAATATATTCAAAAAAATATAGAAATGTCAGTCAGAAAACAATTAATTAATAAATCAGATGTTTAAGAATTGTTGAATTATTTTCCTTTAGTTAGTTCAAACCAAATTTTAATATATATATATATATATATATATATTTGTAATAGAAGAAATAAAAAAGTTTTTCTATACAATTTACCAATTTGGAATAAAAACAAAACTTAACGAGTGCATAAAAACATTGATGAAATATTTCATGAGTAATCAAAAATTGTATTCGCTGAGTTTTCACGCTCTTGACTATTTTTTATATTATGAGGGAAAATATGGTAACATATTCATATTATAGAGAAGAATATAAATGATTATAATCATGTCGCATTGAAGAGTGCATAAAAATTCACGATTCTTTTTATAAAAAGTGGTATGAATATTGCATACCTGAGTAATTTATGGTATGAAAGCAAATTTGTCAATGAAATCAGGTCAATATCTTTTGTCTCAATCTCAATTTTGCTTGATGCTGTCTTGCTGCTTATAAAGCATTATATTTGTATTTTACACAAAACCTTGATTTATGATTGTTTTCTTTTTTTTAGGAAATCCTTAATTTAAAAGTCTTTTGTATGAGGTCCACTAGAAGTTATCTGGTGTAAAATAGCATTAGTATTAATGTAAACAAGATGGAATTCAGTACCTATAAGTTAGTGTTGTTTTCATCCTTTGTGAATAATATAGCTGTACAAGAATACCTTTCTCACAGCATCAATGTGTTTTTATTTTTTGTTTATCCCAGGGAATGGCAATGCCTAAGTTTGTTTTGTATGAACCCAGATATAATATATATATCTGATCTTGTTTTATGATTATACATGTTTTATGGCTGATTTCGTATGTATATAATGTTATGTACTAAATACTTATGTTCTACTTGGCAAATTTTACTCTGTGTTTACTGTTACAATTACGATGATATATGTCGCAGAATTGTTTACTGTACGTGACAATTACGATGATATATGTAGCAGAATATATCTAAAATATTTTATCTTTTACACTATGTTTACAGAACACTTATAATTACCATGACCCCTGTCAAGTAACACATGGATTTTCAATATTACACACACGTGTCAATATTACTTGTCAAATAGAAAGTGTCACCATAACTTGTCAAATAAAAAGTGTCAATATTAACATAAAACATCAATATTACATAATACTGGTATAACATGGCACATGTTTCGAGTCAATGTTATATACAGTGTCTGATTTGTATATTTTTGTTCTTTTCCTCTTAACAGGGTGAAAAGACAAAAATAAGGAAAACCTAAAAAATTGTCCTTTTGTCCTTTCGCCTTGAAAAGAAAAGATGGAAACGAGAATTAACAGTTATAACATTTACTTTTTAGGTTGAAAAAAAAAAGAAAAAAAAATGGCACAAATCAGGCACAGTAATTATACCTGTGTGTAGTAATATTATACTTAACCATGTCAGTAATGTTACACATATGTCTGCTGGCTAACTGTATAGTGATTATGTATTAGGGGAAGGTTTTATTTCTGCTGTACTCATCTCATGAAATAATGTAAAATGTGTTTCCCTTCTGATATAGAGCTAGTTATTTTGGTAAATGTTAACAGTGTTGTGTGTGGAATTAAAAACTCACAAATATTGTCTTGGGAAAAAAAGTAAGAAATTAAAATACGTTAAAATGATTATATTCAAATAACACGTGTGAGGTTTGTAGCAAGCTAAGGTTAGTGTAACAGAATTTACACTACAAGTTGTACACATGTGAGGTGTAGCAGGGTTAGTGTAACAGAATTTACACTACAAGTTACACATGTAAAGGGTGTGGCAGGGTTAGTGTAACAGGATTTACACTACAAGTTACACCTGTGAGGTGTGTTACAAGCAGCAGAATAAGTGTAAATAACAGGGTTTACACTACACTTTCTGTGTTTACACTACAAGTTACACCTGGGTTTTAATGGCATTTTACACTGATATAAGTATATGTTTACTTGATCATATTGTTGCTCTCCTTAGCCTGGATCTGACAACCAAAAAGGATTATCATTAAAATGTACAAACATAAGTATTGTGTGGTGTTTCTGTCTGCAAACTACAAAGACAGCATGAAATTGTATGTCAAAACATCTGTGAAGTGCTCAAGTCATGACTAGGCAATCCTGACATATATGTATATATTACAGTAAATTACCTGGGCCGTTTTCATTTAAACAGTTGAACCAGTCGGACCACAGTTGTTTGTTAATTAAATAAGGTCGGAACTAGTAATCTGAACTTGCTTTCAGGCGAGTCTTGACAAAGCCTTGCAAGGCCTGCATAAACATTGGCAGGTACGTCTGGATTTATACCCGAAATTATTGCATTTAAAAACTGACAAACCTTTTGTTCTGCATAAACAAACAGGCCCCTGTACTCAACAGTAACGAGATACATGTATTGATTTTTGCTTCAATTGCGAGGGAAGATTATTGATTCAATTATGAACATGGATCATGTTTTTGGTCATTGTTCTTTCAGTGAATTTAAAAAAAAAACACAAATATGTTGTTGGAAGAACAATGCGAAAATATATATCCTCAAAAATTTACTGATTTGCAGTTCTCTTCCAGTGAAATGTTGCCTCTCATTTACTTACCAGGTAGTATGGACTTTCCAGTGAAATGACTCTTTACCTTGTATGCTTGCCTCCAATATAGGAATTCAGTGAAATGCCTCATTGCCTTGTCCATATATCTATCAAGTGAAATGTCTTGTATGAACTTCAGAGTGAATTGACAGGCTATTAATATGTATGGAATTTTCGGTGAAATGACTTATCGCTTTGTATGTTTGGTATTTTCTGGTCAAATAATTTCATGCTCTCAAATGCATTGACTTATCAGTGAAATGTTCCACTGCCTCAAGAGAATGGCTCATCATATAAGTCTCCTGGAGCAATCTATCACCAACATCAGTTCTCTCCCAGCACCATAAAGGACTAGGGGTGTTAAGGGTCATTTCAGGCCTCATCAGAGATCACCAATTTCTTGTTATATTCTTGATCAGGAATAACTGAAATAGGTGAATATAAAATTTCAAATTCATTCGGCAACTGGTTTAGGAAATATGGCATTACAAAGAGAGACATAAACCCGCATTTTCACAATAAAATGTATGAATATCGTCTGCTGTGTGCTATTTGGTTGAAAATTGGCCATTTTGAAGGGTATTAACTGAAACACTCTTCAATTTTTGAAAATAAATATTTGACATGCTGAAACATTGTCATACCAGTGTTCACTTGTAGAAAGGAATTGTTGGTTTGTCATATGCAGAGGCTTTCATTCCTGCAGGCACACCTAAAGGGGAAACCATCACCATGGTAGCACATGTATGGGAAACCATCACCTTGGTAACACTTGTAGGGGAAACCATCACCATGGTAATACCTGTAGGGGAAACCATCACCATTGTAACACCTGTTGGGGAACAGAAATCATCACCATGGTGACACCTGTGGGGAAACCATCACCATGGTGACACCTGTGGGGAAACCATCACCATGGTGACACATGTAGGGCAAACCATCACCATGGTGACACCTGTAGGGGAAACCATCACCATGGTGACACCTAAAGGGGAAACCATCACCATGGTAGCACATGTAGGGGAACCCATCACCGTGGTGACAGCTGTAGGGGAAACCATCACCTTGGTAACACCTGTAGGACAAACCATTCCCTTGGTAACACCTGTAGGGTAAAACATCACCATGGTAACACCTGTAAGGCAAACCATCACCTTGGTAACACCTGTAAGGCAACCCATCACCATGGTGACACCTGTAGGGGAAACTATCACCATGGTGACACCTAAAGGAGAAACCATCACCATGGTAGCACATGTAGGGGAACCCATCACCGTGGTGACACCTGTAGGGGAAACCATCACCATGGTGACACCTAAAGGGGAAACCATCACCTTGGTAACACCTGTAGGAGAAACCATCACCATAGTAACACATGTAGGGCAATTCATCACCTTGGTAACACCTGTAGGGGAAACCATCACCATGGTAACACATGTAGGGCAAACCATCACCATGGTGACACATGTAGGGCAAACCATCACCATTGTAACACCTGTAGGTGAAACCATAACCATGGTGACACCTGTAGGGGAAACCATCACCATGGTGTTCCTGTAGGGGAAATCATCACCATTGTAACACCTGTTGGGGAATAGAAACCATCACCATGGTGACACCTTTAGGGGAAACCATCACCATGGTAACACCTGTAGGGGAAACCATCACCATTGTAACACCTGTAGGGGAAACCATCACCATTGTAACACCTGTTGGTGAAACCATAACCATGGTGACACCTGTAGGGGAAACCATCACCATGGTTTTCCTGTAGGGGAAATCATCACCATTGTAACACCTGTTGGGGAACAGAAACCATCACCATGGTAGCACATGTAGGGGAAACCATCACCATGGTAACACTTGTAGGGGAAACTATTACCATTGTAACACCTGTAGGGGAAACCATCACCATTGTAACACCTTTTGGGGAACAGAAATCATCACCATGGTGACACCTGTGGGGAAACCATCACCATGGTGACACCTGAAGGGGAAACCATCACCATGGTAGCACATGTAGGGGAAACCATTACCATTGTAACACCTGTAGGGGAAACTATCTCCATAGTGACACTTGTAGGGGAAACTATCTCCATGGTGACACCTGTAGGGGAAACTATTTCCATTGTAACACCTGTAGGGGAAACCATCACCATGGTGACACCTGTAGGGGAAACTATTACCATTGTAACACCTGTAGGGGAAACTATCTCCATGGTGACACTTGTAGGGGAAACTATCTCCATGGTGACACCTGTAGGGGAAACCATCACCATGGTAGCACATGTAGGGGAGACCATTACCATTGTAACACCTGTAGGGGAAACTGTCTCCATGGTGACACCTGTAGGGGAAACCATCACCATTGTAACACCTGTAGGGGAAACCATCACCACTGTAACACCTGTAGGGGAAACCACATACTATAGTTCCTGTCACCTGTCCTTAACTTATTCTGAAAGTCAAAATTAACATGAATCTTGCAACATCTGGACAGTACTTCTGGCAGACACAGAAGGAAACCTTTTTTTTAAGTCAATTCTAATAACACAGTTTTTTTCTCACCTGCCTGAAACCTGAAGGTCATTAGTTGAACAAACGTGACTGGATATCATCCCAGCAAACTGCAGACCAATAATTGTTCACTTAATACTTCTCTAAGCCTTAAAAACGTCTAGCAGAAGCTGTTTGAAGGTTTTAATACATTTGACCTCTGTGACATTGAATGAGTCGTCATATACACCATGCATGCTATATTCTAACTTGGTTTATCATATTAAGAAGTTGTTAAAAGTTATTTTAATCGAATTTGACCCCTGTGACCTTGAAAGACGATTAAGGTCATCATTCATTTAAACAAACTTGTTTAACTCCGGTATGCTACTTGCCCAATATTATGACCCTTGGCTCAAATGTTACTCCGAAAAAGTCTATTTCAGACCGTCGTCATCAGACGGTGAATTAATTGTTTGCATAGCTTTTGTACGGGGATTTCATTTTTTATCGAGAGTCGGTTTAAAACCCTAAAACATCTATAATGACTCTGAACACCTTAGTTTAGGTCCAAATGTAGCTGTAAAAAAGGCTCATGTACCTCTGTCACAGCCCACCTGTGCTACCGTTTATACGAACAACCCGGTGTGCAGTGGGACGATTAAGTAACCCGAGTTTCCTCTGGCCCAGACACCAGACTTCTATCGGTCAAAGGGTCTTAGTCTAATTTACAAGTAGACAAAATTACGTGATGCGCGATCATTTTGAGATAAAAAAAATAGAGGGAATTTTTGTTGTGCATACTAGATGTTTATAAGCAATGCAGCTTTTTCATCTGACATCGAATAAGCATTAAATCGCCGTTTTAAGACAAATACATTTCACCCGACGGTCTTGTCCCTTCGACAAAAGGTAAAATGTTTAATTTTGAGACCGTTTTTCAACTCGTTAGAAACAAAATACAACTTTTTTCCCGATAAGGACTAGATATCTATAATATCTGACAAACATATTTTAATGCGATGCTGTAATTCTTATACTAAAGAAATTGGAACCTACAATTCTGATTAAAGCTGAAAATAAATGCTAATCTGCAACGTTACGGGAAGTTATTCAAGACTTCCAAGAAAGCATCTATATTATTCGTGTAAAGTTTCATTGAAAAAAGTTAAATGAATCATATATATACACGGAATAAGATTAAAGTTATCAAAGTCCGTGATATATACGAATCGTTTAGGGCATGGCTTTGGAGAGATCGGTAGCCAATCGACATAGCTGCTCCTTGCGTACAGTCCTATTTCATCTTCAACGCCAATGAAGTTAAAAACTAAGGAGACGAATTAATATAAGTACTTGTACTTGTTTTCGAATCCTCTTTGTTGATTTTGTATTATTTTGTCACTGCCATATATCGAATAAAATACTGTTTAAACTAAGTTAAAAACTGAAACGGACTATAGTTGCTACCTGTATTAAGACATACCTGTGTACACACCTTCGCTATAAGGTGCTGTCTATGACCATAACACAAACATGGAGATGTTACCGGAAGGAGATTGCTAACTGTATAGGCAACTAGACGTTATCGGCCTCGGTTATGTGCCAGGTAAGCATTGATTTGACACTTTAATTACTTATCTGTCGGGTCATCGTCGGCCTAAACTGTTTACAAACTCGCGTTTGGATGGTATTCGTCGATTGCATTTTCTGTACATATATATATATGTTGTATAGCTAGGACAGTGCGTGGTGTCAGTACAAATTTCACTAAAATGTCAGTTAGTCGATGACCCGGGGGTATTGCGACACAGGTAAAAAGAAAGCTGGTAGTTAGCTTGAACCATCACAGGGACCTGATAATTTGTTACAGCTATATTTGGACCTAAGCTAAGGTGTTCAGAGTAATTTTACATGTTTTAACAAATTATCAGGCCCCTGTAGGTTTAACAGGTAGGCCAGCATGCGTGTTTCGGTTAATTCTTGCTGCATATATATATATATATATACCGCTTGTTCTAAGCCTGGTTAGATTTTTAGCCCACATCAGTATTTCTCAAGAAGTACTAGAGGGATCTTTCTCAAATTTTATATGTAGGTTCCCCTTGGTCCTTAGCTATGCAGGGCAACTTTTGAGACTGATCGGATAAACAACATGGCCGACAGGCAGCCATCTTGGATTTTGATATTGAAAGTTTGTTATCGCTATTTCTCAAGAAGTACCAGAGGGATCTTTCTCAAATTTTATATGTAGGTTCCCCTTGGTCCTTAGCTGTGCAGGGCAACTTTTGAGACTGATCGGATAAACAACATGGCCGACAGGCAGCCATCTTGGATTTTGATAGTGAAAGTTTGTTATCGCTATTTCTCGGGAAGTACGGGAGGGATCTTTCTCAAATTTTAAATGTAGGTTCCCCTTGATCCCTCGTTGTGTATGTTATATTTTGAGACTGATCATAAAAACAAAATGGATTAAAAGAAGAACTAAACAGATCTTTCTCATATTGCAATGATCGATTCTATTTCTTTCACATTAAGTACTGTACTAGTAAATATGTGAAATGACAAACTCACTTTGAAGGTTGGCTTTCATACACATCAGTATTAAGTTTAGATCAAAAGTTACCTCAAGGTGCATTTACTGTTAACATGACTCGATCAAACAGATTAGAGGAAAGAAGAGAAAAGATCGAACTGACAAAGAACTAATGAAGATGGTACAAAGGTGGGCGCCAAGATCCCTCTGGGATCTCTTGTAATAACTGTGATAACTTTAGTTTACGTTGAAAGAAATGACAAAAATCTCATCATTTATTTATTTTTTTGTTCAAAACATGCACACTGTTAATCATATTTAACCAATGAAACAATATTGCTCATCATATGATAAATATTTAGATTATTTGACTGTTTTAAAGCTAACAAATCTTTCAACAATTTGCTCTGCAAGTTGTTTAGAAGTATATGAATAAGTATATCATTTACAATTTTATCAATGGCATACCATAGATGTGTGTACTGTTTCAGAGATACATTATTCAGATCATTTGTTTTGACTAGTAGTAGTTTGTCGGTAGCAAGAAGGTACGTTTGTAAGGCGACTGGGCAATGCAACAGGGACCTGAGAATTTGTTACAGCAATATTTTGGTAAAAATGCCCTGGTATATCATTATTGGGGTCAGCATTTATACCAAAAGTTGATATTAACCCCTTATGTGTGTAAACTTACTTTGAACACCTTTGTTCAGGTTCAAATATAGCTGTAATAAATTTCCAGGTCCCTGTGGGCAAGGCTATTAGCGGTTAAGAGGGCCGTTTTCTTTTTAACGGTTGAACCGGTTGGACCAAAGTTGTTTGTTTATTAAATAAGGTCGGATCTTAAGTAATTTGATGCTGCTTTCAGCAAGCCTTGACAAAGCCTTGCAAGGCCTGCATAAACATTTGCAGGTCTGCCAGGATTTATACCCGAAAAAGTTACATTTTACAAGACGGGCAAACCAATTGTTTCGCATAGACGAACAGGCCCCTGGTTAAACTCTGTGGATGAGAGAATCAATCTATAGTTTGCAGGTCCTGTGTTGAAATCCTTGCTTAGCACCGATTCGTTTTATCTCAGTGGTGCTGTGACCAGGATTCGAACCCAGGACCTCTGAACATCTGTAAAAATAATGCACCTACCCAGTATATGATTACATACTTGTTGTGGTTCTCTGTTGATATCAAGTATCCATTTTAAGGAACCATTGACTGTAGTTTAATTATATCGGTCAAAGTGATGGATGTGTTTTTGATATTAACTCATTCACCCCTGAAGACACATTTGAACTCTTCCAATTCAAAGGTTGGAATAGTTCATTATGAAATTTCAGGGGTGAATGAGTTAATGTCCAAAAGAAGTCATAGGGACATGTATTTACTAGGTCAGTTTGACAAAGTACACATATGTGTCACTAGTATCAACCCATTCAATGCACAGGAAAGCTGTCACAGAGTGTATGCTCAAACATGTCACTAATATAGGTCACCTAATATGCATGTGCTGCGCCTTTTCCCATATTATCATTAGTTATATATATTTGAGGTAATTTTTCAAAACAAGCTCATGATTAAACCTTTCACCCCTATGCAACTTTAGTAGACTCTCCCATGCGTTCATCTGGATGAGTCCATTATGGTCTACAGTGGTGAAAACGTTAATGAACATGTGGATATCATTGACGATTACGTATACATGCTCTTGTAATTATCGATGTTCATAGTAATAAAAAGGTTCTTAAAGGAAAACTGAAGTCGTAGAAATTGTTCTAAACAAAATTTGAAATAGTGGTTAATGCACTTCAACTCATCTTATTATAGGTGTTTGTTTATTACGCATTAAATCAATAAATTGTGTGGTAAGTATGTGTATTTCTACTCTTCAGACAACATGCTGTGGCAGAGCTTGTCACCTGACACTATAGATAGACCGTGGATTTTGTTTACCTGGACAGTTTTATCTACCTTTTGTTAATGCACATTGATATTACACAATCAGAATACAGGTGTATTTCTTAAAGATGTAATTGTATACATACATTATCTACTTCTATCAATAACAATCTCATAGGATATTCTTATTAAATTTCAACATGATATGCAGGTCTTATATACATAAATATCTATATTATGACATGCCTCAGGGATTGTAATATGGTATATGTAACCTGAATCCTCAAATACAGCCAGGAAATAAACACATTTAGTCTCTCCCTCCAAATAGGGGTAGGCTTATAATATAGGAGGGCAATGAAATTTCATTTGTTTGCATTTCTACAAAACTGCAGTTAAGATTTGGGTGGGCTTATTACCAGACATGGGCGTATTGCTGGATAAATATGATATGTAGCTTTCATATAATATGATGATGTTGAGAAAGAAAGCATGAATACAGTAAAGTTGATTGTTTTTTTTATAAATATTTGTAAATGTTTGTTAAATTAAATCGATTGTTCCCATAATTGTAGGTCCAGATCATATATATAGTGACCAGAACACACACATACATGATCCATAATTAGCTGACAAGGGGCAATCATCATGGCTGACCAAGAGACGGCCAATTTAGGAGTGAATTCAACAGCCGTGATCAAACAGGGATATGTTGAAATGAAGAGCACAAAGATGTTTGGGGTAAGATGGAGGTGACATCAGTATAGGTACCAGGAACTCTTGCATATTATATATTATAGGTATTAAGTTGTGTTTGTAATCTATTTCAAATCTGTCTAAAAAGTTTCAGTCGAAAGTTCAAACTTTGCCTGTGAATCTGACGTCTATGCATCAAAGATTTTGTACTTCAAAGTAAAGAAAGTCATGTGTGCGATACTTTGTGTAAAACCTGCAAAATTAAAGGCTAGTACAATCGAACAGGGGCTTCCGACGATGGCATAATTGGTAGAGCATCTTTCTTGCTTGGAGCTTGAAATGAAGGAACAGTATTGATTTTGGGGTCTATAAATCAATGTGAAAGTGATATATACATACTGTTGTAAAATGTTTTTTCAGTCTAAGAAGAGGCGTTGGCTGGCATTGTTTAAGGCCTCAAGTAAGGGCTCCACACGTCTTATCAAGTACGCAAGTGAATGGACGGCTCGTCATGATGAACCTTTGTCCGTGACTAGCCTCAGCGAGATCAACAACATTGTAAGGATGGGAGACGGGGCCATTGGTATAGTACTACAGATGAATAACCACTCCTCCAAACAGTTCAATTGTGAAACAGGTGATTTTATTATGTTTGCTAACACTTGATATTTTTATTGGTATTAAGATGGCCATGACAACGTCGTGCTGGGTATATATACTCAGTATACTCAGTTCAAATGTGCTAGCACGGACTTAGATAACTTAATCTAATTCCGTGGTGCTAGCTATACTTTTTATACGCCAGTCAAATTTGACGGAAGTATTATGGTATGCAGTTGTCCGTCCATCCGTCTGGCGTAAACTTTTGTTTGTCCGGCACTCTCCTCCTACATTTTTCGACCGATCTCTTTTAAACTTGGTATACATAAATTATAATCATGATATGAAGTTGTGTCTCCCTTAAAAGAATTTTGATTCAACAATTTTTCCAATAGTTATTGCCCTTTGTTCATTTCAGTATTTGATTTTTTGTCCGGAGATCTCCTCCTACATTTTTTGACAGATTTCATTTGAAACTTAGTAGGCTAAATAGTCATGATATGTTGTTGTGTTTCCTTGAAAAGAATTTTGATTAAAAAAAAATTGCAAAAGTTATTGCCCTTTATTTATTTCAGTATTTGATTTTTGTCCGGAGATTTTCTCCTACATTTTTTTTAGCATGTCAGCTAACCACTCTTAGAATGATGCAGATCTTATTTCAATGGAAGAAAGTATATAATACTATATGGCATTCGACGGGCGTATATTGTTCCGCCCTGCGGTACTCTTGTTATTAATTTGGGTGTGTCCGTCTGTCTGTCTTTCTGTCATGCTTCCGTCCAATAACTGCAACAAATGTTAACTGATTTTCTTCAAACTTGGTAACAGGGTTAAATGCCTTAAGGGCTCGGCCAAGTTCGATGACCTCTTTCAGCGGACTTTATTTGGCAGAGTTATGGCCCCTTGAATCATGAAAAACGTCATTATATATACCTACATGTTCAATAAAAAGTCTTACTTCTGTATAAGGATTTCTTCTTCTTCGAATTTCAAGCTATACATTATGTCTCAATAGCACGATACTCGCATGTTTAAACCTAACCTCAATAATGTAAACCTACAATATGTCCTGCAGGCGGGGGATATGAAATTCCACGAATTTGCTTGTTTGTTTCTGTCTTTTATTTCTGATTGTTAAATTTTAAACCATCTCTAATTGTTTGTTTCTATGTTTCAAAAAGATGAAGAAGCAAAATCATGGTTGCACCTATTACAAAACCTGCATGCATCGGCCAGACGGAGAGATTCAATGCCGACAGGTAATTTAGTTCTATATTGTTTCAAATCTAACCAAAGAAATGAAAATGATTAGGATAATAAAGCCATTTGTGAACATTTCCTTTTCTGTGGCATTAACAAGTATCTGTTAGTATAATTTGATTTATTATGCCCCCGCCATAAAATGGGGGGGGGGGGGGGCATATAGTGTTGCCAATGTCCGTGGAGTTCCGTCCCGTCCTGTCCCATCCTGTCCCGTCCCATCCATGAGCGGGGGCATTTATGTCTTACAGACATTTTCTAAAAAAAATATTGTTTACCAGATCCCTCTCAAAATATAGGTCACAAATATTTTGTTTTCTTATTATAATCTTTATTTATTTTACAACAATTATGAAACAACTTTTTTCAATATATATATTACCTGGTAATCATTCTTGTTGGCCGGGATGGAAATGCGCAGGGAGTCTTTATGTGGGAGAAAACCTGAGAGTACCCTACCTGAGAAAACCTACATGGTCGGGCAGGTGACCCAATACTTTTTCTTTTCCGGTTGGTGAAAGGCGAGTGCGCTAGCCACTGCGCCATTCGACCACCTATAGGTGACAAATTGAGGTCAAAGTTCAAATAATCTTTTACTTGTTTGGTAAAGAACAATACACAATATTTAAGTCAAAGAAAAAAAATAGAGAGAAAAACAGGTCTGTTAGATATCAAGAGGCTCAGAATGTGCTACAGAACACAAAGGTTTGTACAATTTTAGGGGAGGACACCTGAGTTAATGTACCCTCTGTACTCCAGGGGTTATATATCCACTAACGCTCTCTACACCCCTGGAATATACGTCAAAGCAAAATTGAAGGCTCAGTAAGTGTCACCTTGTGAGCGATACATGTAGATTATTTTGATCCTTTGAAGTACATCAAAAGAATTCTGGGGTAGGATAATTGTAAAATTGACTGGCTTTGAAGGTTGGGTCTTGCCACTCTGTTAGTGTAATGTTCAAAGGACAGCAGTCAGCAAAGTGATTGGTCAGGTTTTTAACTCAGTACCTGGCCCTTTTTATCTATTTTTTAAAATAGCTCACCATGTGCCTTCAGTGTTACTATGACATATTCCAGGATTCTCTATTCCTCGCTTCAGCAACATGTAGATGTCACCCTAGTATCTCCCCATCCACTTAATTTTCAGGACCAATATATCTATATACTTCGGAACATGGAACAACTCAGACTGTTTTAATGAAAAGGATATATCTATTGGACCAGATCTTGAGTTACAAATTATTACTTTTAAGGAAATTTACAAATGAACTGTTTTTAACCCTTTCACCACTGTAGACCAAAATGGATTCAACCAGATCAATGCAAGGTAGAGTTTACTAAAGTTACATAGGGGTGAAAGCATTATACATCAAGCTTTCAGTTCTGGACAATAGTGCCCCATTAAGGAATAAACCAATATTTCAGGGGTTGCAGATATATCATATGACATGTTGTTTTCGATCGTAACATGAATGTAAATTTTATTCAAAATCAATAGAGCCAATTCTATACAAATCTGTAATCAAAACACTTAATTTCCTCCCACAAGAAGATCCCCGGCACACTAACATGCGGGCCAACAAGAGTGATTAATATAAGTTGAAATAACTTGTTTTATAATCGTGGTAATTTTTTTATTTTTTTTAAACACTTAACCTACTGTCAATATTGATCGATGGATCAGTAAACTGTATTCTCTAGACATGGACTTTTCTCCGCCAACAGGAATATTCCGCACATACCTGATGCCGAGTTCCTCGCTCAGCTTCCAGGGCGAGTGTGTGATGGAAATCTCAGCGACAGATGTGACGCTGTTTGAAGACGAGAGGAAGGCCTCCAAAATTGTGGTGTGGCCAATCAACCACATACGTCGCTATGGTTACAACCGCAAGAACAAAAGACTCTTCATCGAGGCTGGCAGGTAAAATTTACACAACAAACAAATGTTTATAAATAATTTTATGGCTACAACAACAAGAACCTGAAAGTCTTAATCAAGCCTGGTGAGTAAACTTACACAGTATAATTAAAAGATTATAAACACTTCAACTGGATTAACATCTTTCAGCCTTTAGGAAACTACATTCCTGTCATGGTCCAAAGGGCCAAGCGGGCTCAATTATAACTGTCAACATTTGCTTTAAAAGCTGAAAGTATATTTCACAAAATGTTGTATGGAGCATCCCTGGACTAAGGGGAATAAATGATTTGAAAGATGCCAGAACATAAATTATATAACGTTTCACATGGAGGGTTTTTTTGTCCCAAAAGACATAATTTCTCGGTCATTAATGAGTCCTGAGGTTAACCAACTCAGCCTTTTTTGTATGATATGAGTTTTGTGCAGAAGATGACCAATTGATGCATGGCTACCGTTCTTTCCCACCTCTTCGGATGAAGGATACACAATTCCTTGTATTATTCTCCTACTGCAGACAATAAGCGTATTCACACTTTTCCCGGTGAGAGATATAGTAGAATCTGAATTCACCCCCTTCAGGATGGAGATAGCGGGATTTTGACCCGAGGGGAAATTTTGAAGTTGCCCAATGTGAGGCTCTATGAAAGTGATTGGCAACTTATTTTTTGTTTCTGTGAGGGTTGAGATCCCCTGTTCTCAATCACTATAGATATTTGAGATATGCTAATTCTACCCTTGCATGTGTTTATAATCTTAACCCTTTCACCACTGTAGATCATAGTGGACTCATCCAGATGAATGTATGGTAAAGTCTCACCCTCAGGGTAATGGATTTAGTGTCTCACCCTCAGGGTAGGGGATTTAGTGTCTCACCCTCAGGGTAAGGGATTAAGTGTCTCACCCTCAGGGTAGAGGTTTTAATGACTCACCCTCAGGGTAGAGGATTTAGTGTCTCACCCTCAGGGTAGAGGATTTAGTGTCTCACTCTCAGGGGAAGGGATTTAGTGTATCACCCTCAGGGTAGGGGATTTAGTGTCTCACCCTCAGGGTAAGGGATTTAGTGTCTCACCCTCAGGGTAGGGGATTTAGTGTCTCACCCCCAGGGTAGGGGATTTAGTGTCTCACCCTCAGGGTAGAGGATTCAGTGTCTCTTCCTCAGAGTAGAATATTAAAATAGTGTCTCACACTCTGGTAGGGATTCGAGGGGTTAGGGAAATTTACTTTCTATTCATCAATCCCCTATACATATGATTGAGTAATAAGATCACAGTTTGGTGGTTGTGTATTTGGTGTAATAACATTATTGATGTTGTGTTGTGTAGCCGATGTGACACGGGTGAAGGTATCTATCTACTGACGTCGACGGAGGGAGAACTGATCCACGAACATCTCCACAAACGAGCCGTTGCCTATGGAGAGGATACGTGATATACAGGTGGGTATATTATTGAGGGAAAAAAATACTGTCTCCCCTAACGTACCAGAAAATAAACAGAAAGGGTAGATTAAAAAATGTTTTATTTTAGTTTTCACCGATCTATAGGTTAAAATGGACATTTGAATTTACTGAAAATGTTAATACAAACCGTAGGGTCGGCAAAAAATATACAGATATGGACTGGTTCACAGAAACACAATGTATTTCTATTTTTGGCCTTATATTTATATACATGTGAAACGAGACAGTATTAATGAAATGTATAATTTCAAATTATCAGTGGGACTATAAGTATATATGGGAGGTGCAGAGGATATCGCAATCGCCTTTCACCAAGGCAGCCTTGGTTTGATTCCCTGATAGGGCGTGAAAAGGTATGGGTTCACCTTCCCGATCTGGTGGGTTTTCTCCGGGTACTCCAGTTTCCTCCCACATTAAGACCCCAAGCAAGCTAACATCCGGACCAACAGATTCATTAATATAGGTTGTAATAACTTATTTCATAATTGTTGTGAAATAAATAAAGTACGGGAAACATATCAAGTTATTATGAGTAAGGAATTCGTAATGTACAGATATTATAATTGGGCAGGTTAATTTATATTCAAGTTATAAATTTATGTGATCTAGGTGTTGCATATTAGCTTTGTGCTAGAGAGAAATTTCCCTTGAGCAAAATATCGGTAGAGCTTCAAATTACCCAGGTGGCATAAAACTTAGTAGTTAGCACCTGATAAGGCAGTTTCTGCAAATTCCTCCAGATTGTATTGATAAATGTATATGCTAATTGTATTAATTGTATATCTATGTACTGTAAAGCGCTTTAGAGTGGCTTATGTTAGCTAGATAGGGCGCTTTATCAAATGCTGTATATTATTTATATATTACCTAACTGGGTTTAATTTAAGTGATATTTGGGGGTGATTGCTCAATGTGCAAATGGAAAACTGTAGAGAGTTTGAAAGATGGTAATCCCCTGACAATCTGTTTCTTGTTGGATTTGTGGTTTTACATCAGTGAAAATGTCACTGATGCAGAGTCTTGTTCAGGTTAGAGCACATGAAGTTTTAAATTCAGATTTAAATTTGATAGTGATCTATTTAGCAAAATTAATGTCAATCCTCTCTAAACCTCCTTATTAATCGTAAACTGAATTTAACAATGTCTGTTTACATATTACAGGTGGAACTTTACAAAAGTGCCATAGAATTTTGTTGAATTTTGTCGAAAACAAACTGCTGGAGTGGCCGATATTACACATCAAATTAACATTGGACCAATGTGGTCGTGTGGTGCAGCGCTACAACTTATAATATATCTATGTGTGTAGGCACCTATTTCCACTAGGATATTCATGCAATATTTCATCATAAACCTATATGGCAACTTCATTTACTAATTACTTAAAGTATCTACTTATGATCAACATCAGATTGTCACATCTGCAGAAAATTCTTCAGTGGATTTTAGAATTTCCTTGAGAACCCATGATGTCTCAACCACCATATTGGTTCCTGACAAAAGTGATTTTATTGAGGAAAGGCAAGATCACTGAATACATCCATGGATATTTTGGCCTTTTTTGTTCATCAGCATCTGCCGGGCAAGCAGTTTGACCAGGCAGTTTGAACCGTAGTATTAATGTTTGTTTAGGAAAAAGCGATGAACATAAGTAAATTCATGTTTAACTTTGTGACGACCCTTTGCAAAAACCTTTTAAGTCCTTTTAACCCTTTCATCCCTATGTAACTTTAGTAGACTCTACCATGCACTGATCTGGATGAGTCCATCTACAGTGGTGAAAGGGTTAAGCTGCATTTGCTTTCATAGGTGTGTCATTCTTTATACATCCATGAAATTCTCTTAATATAAAAAAGGAAAAACTCATTGGTCCACATGAATTAAAGCTACACATGCAAGCCACTGGTGTAGTGGGGTTTGCACGCTGGAGCTCCCAACTTTTAAATCTTATATAAGTGATATGTTTTATATGTTTATTGATATATTGCCAGAGACGAATACGATAAATTACACTATACTGTGATTTGATCTGAGGTGACAAGATCTCAAAAATCAAAATGTTCGCTTCGTTGTGAAATTTCAACAATGTGTCAGTGCTTAGACAACATATGTGCTATTATATACGATAATAATATGTCAATCTTAAGCTGCAATCTGAGGGGCAGCAGTGGCCGAGTGACATTCTGCTACCACTAGCCCTCCACCACTGGGTCGCGGGTTCAAGGCCTACGTGAGGCAGTCGCCAGATACTGGCCGTAGGTCGGTGGTTTTTCTCTGGGAACTCCGGTTTTCCTTCACCAACAAAATCTGACACGTCCTGAAATGACCATAGCTGTTAATAGGACGTAAAACACAAACAAACAAACTGCAATTTGAGAGAAGAGAAGTTATAATTTAATGCTAAAACTTGATGTATCTATATAGTCGTGCTCAAGTTTTTTAATTTCTTCAATATACCACACTGTTTTCATGTAGGTAGACTAATAGAATCTTCCCCTACCTTGAAGGTGTGACAGAGAAATATCCTACCCTAAACAGGAAACATTTTCAGTGTTATTTTTCATCGAACTCAATATTTCCTTTCTACATGTATTGAACATATACTGTATAATATTAATACGAGCATAATTATCATGTGTTGTTGTTTACTTGTTTATGAGATTTGAGATGTGTTGTGATTTAACATAGATTTACATAGCTATGCCCCTATATGGCACAACATGTATAACCTTGCAATATTATGTGAATACTCGGTGAACATGTACATCATGTTCCTGTAATAGATCTCCACTGATCTGAACCCACTTTCTGGGTCAGTATTCACAGTATACTCATAATATTTCCTTTTTCATTATTTTCTACCAAGTACTAAAATCCCATTGGTAAAATTTGTTATAATCTTGTCTGATCAATGAAAAGGAGACACCTGCCAATAATTACTTCTAATTTCTGTGTCATTACGAAAGTATTTTAAACAATTTCTTGTTCAGGTTTATTTCCACAGTATTTTAGTGTATAATTGATTTTAAACATTGAAGGCAAATTCTTATCAGAGAATGATACAGAAATATTTATGCAAATATCAGATGCATGTATGTACCGTATTTGCTGTAATTAACACGCTTTCCCCCCATAAGAAGCCCCCACTTTTCAGAAGGAATTGAAACTATATAGACCCCCTCCCAGACCTCAGTCCAGACTCGCCCATCGATCTTGATGTTGCAAAACCTTTTTCTATCATAACTCACATTTTATTATCCTAATAACCCTCCCCCACCCCCATCCAATTTTTGAAGTGCCCTGGGCGCTAACTATGGCGAAAACAGTATTATATTGTATTATGAAATTAAGAAGCCACCATTCTTTGTTTCTTCCTTTGATTAAATACATTACCAGTTTTTATTTTTACCATACTTGTTCATGAGATTAAGAATTGTTGATTGTTTTGGATTATCTTAATTTGTGTAATTAATGAGCATATTATGCCTCAATGCCAGGTGAAAATGGAACTTCCATTTACATAGTTATAATGTGTAAAGTGCGATTTTCACCTGGGACTGAAGATGATTAATGATTAGCCATGACACAACTTTTATATTCTGTTATTTTTGTACTTTTGTACAATTAGAATAATACAATCAGCAAGCTATGTTCAAGTAAAGATCGGACATGTCTGTATGTCACCCGCATTGCTATATCTGTACATAATTAGCTGTATCTTGACCATTTGTTTCAATAAACTGACGATATACATTATATACTGTAGTTGTTGATCAACCTGGTTTTCTGTAGTGTATAGATCACAATGAGTTTTCTGCAATATCCTGTACACATTAATTCATGTTCTATACTCTATAAATGGATACCTGTACATCTGACGGTTCTGATAAGTCCTGTCCAGCTGTATGTGTGTCGGCCATGGGCTTTTGCTCCAGCATACAATAAGTATTTTACACTGTCATATTGTCAGACTTCAATGACAGATTGAAGCACAACTTGAATGCAACAAGTTAAAACTGCAAGTATGTGTGAAATATTAAATTACTAATACTAAATAGAAATCCCCATCAGAGGAATTTAGATTTTTGAGTATGCAGAACGAGGGAAAGCCTCATTCTGGTCAAATATCTTAGTTACCCTCATTGAAATCGCTCTTAGAAATGTAATATTTCACACATGGGAAGTATATTTTAACAGGATACTGTACATAAAATGTAATTATAACAAACATGCTGGTTATTTTTCATTTAGTTTCTGACAATTAAACAATATGAATGCTTAAAATTATACACTTACAATTTTACAAATGTCCTGCTTACTTTGGAATCTTAATTTATATCTCAGGTGTGAGTTATGATTTGTAACAGATTTGTACTTAATTCAATATCTGTGAAATTAGGTACTAGAGAAGTTGAGATTACTGTAAACTTACTAATAACAGTGAAAGTCTTATTTCTGCACTTTCACGTAAATGCTTTATTGTTGAGCTTAAATTTATGAAGTGCTTCATTGTCTAAAAAAAAAAGGTTCTTGAAAGTAATCTGTTATAGGTGTGCTAGTTTATGATCCAATAGAATTACACAACCATTGAGTGCTAAAATATAAACATTGTCTTGTTAACAGCTTTGTTAAAGTATTCAATTGAAATGTTATATTTTGTACAGTGAAAAAGCTAGACTGAAATAATATCAAACACCTAATTAGATTTCAGTAACTTATTCTAGCTCTTTTTGCTAACTTGTAAAACGAAGAATCCAGATTGTCCGAAATTTATTCCATGAACCTTTTGTTATTTGAAGATATGTATTTTTATACATTTTACTTTCATTTTCATTGTAAGATGTAAAATGTAAAACGGCAGTCACTTGCTCATGACATACATTAATTTATACAATGTACATTTTAATACACTCCAATCTCCGGAACATTTCATTCCTTTCTTGATTTTTAGCTCACCTGGCACGAAGTGCCAAGTGAGCTTATGCCGTGGCGCGGCGTCCGTCGTCCGTCCGTCGTCCGGCGTCAATATTTTACTTTAAACGACTTCTTCTTAATAACCGAAAGGCCTAGGGTGTCAATATTTGGCCAGAAGCAAACTTGGATGAAGGGCTACAAAGTTTGTTCAAATAAATGACCTTCACCTATTTTCAAGGTCACAGGGGTCAAATATGTCAAAAACTTTAAACATCTTCTTCTCAATAACCAAAATGCCCAGGGAGATGATATTTGGCCAGTAGCATGCTTGGGTGAAGGGCTACCAAGTTTGTTCAAATGAATGACCTTCAATTATATTCAAGGTCACAGGGGTCAATTGTATTAAAAAAC